>NC_080163.1:19767953-19878195 GCF_950295315.1 Erinaceus europaeus
AGTGGAAAGTCACTCCTAACACTCAAGTCATTCTAGTGTTTACTAGTGGACATTTTCTAAGGTATTCCACTTAAGGCAGTTTTATGTTCCATAGACCACATCCTATTCCCATATTGTGCTGTAAGCATTGGTGCTCAACTCTTTATGAACCAAGGGTCCCTTGAGCATCTTGAATGTATTTCACCATACTTTAACCCACCTTCATGCATCAGCTTAAGTTCAATATAATCACTTAACAGTAATAATTTAAATAAAAAATCTCATAGTAATATGATGCTCATGAGTAAAATATGTCAGATTAACTCTACCACTTGACATAATGATGTAACTAGATGACTTACAAATAATTTGTAGTGGATAAGGTTGTATTTGGAATAAGGAAAATAGTAATCAAGGGAGTATTTGACTTGTTTTCTTTATAGTTGATATTTCAATATGAGGACTAAGCGAGCACATGACTGTGTTAGCTACAATTGCAGGCTGATTCAAGCAACTTAAATGACTCTGGAAACTTAAAGACCATAGGCATTAATGTCATGAGTGAAGAGGTATTTATAATGGTAAATAGCTGTTGGGGAGATTTCCAAACAAAACAAATTCTAATCTGTCCTTGATTTCTACAGAAGTTTCATTTTTGGAAGACTCAATATATATTAAAAGTTAAAAAAAAGTTTCTGTTTTAAATGTAAAGGAGAGTTAGGCTTGAGTCTTATAAATTACAAACATGTGGAGTTTTTTTTTAATAGAAATTTCTAGGAAAACTTTCAAGTCCACAGTACAAGGATAATGTCTTTACTATGTACAATTGACTTAATATTGGAGAATGTCTAGATACTATCCCAGAATGTCATTCTTTAAATGCTAGCACTGCCTCTCAAACAATCAGACAACCAAAATAATCCTTAAACATTTTAAAAATACCTCTAGTGGCACTTGAAATGGGATTGAAAATAATTCATAATATATAATGAGCATGGACCCACGAATAAAGGAAATCTGGTTTTAACACCTTTATCCCTCAGTGCTTGTGTAGATTTAAGAATATTTTATTAATTCTTAGTCACAAAGACTTTCATTGTTTTTAGGACTGATGAAATAACTAGACACAAAATAGAAGTGCTTCTCAATTTCCCCCATCATTCCCTTCTCCTTATTTCTCCTTCTACTTATTTCTCCTTCTACTTATTTTCCCTGTATTACTCTAGATTGTACTTTTTGGCATCTTTATTTGCTGAAAGATAATCATGAAAAGGTAAAAGCATAAAATCAAGAGCAGACCCCCAATCTAACATTGTGGACATTGGAAATTGGGTGGGAAATTATTGTTGACACTTCATCTTATGAAAAAGGAATACTGAAGGTTTCAACGTGACCACCCATACATCTAAATATTAACTGTCTTTAGTTTTTTTTAATATGTAAAGTATAAAGTCTTAGCATAAATTCTACACTGAGCTTAAAGCAGAGGTCCAGAGTATGGAAGCATTTCCTCTCCACTAGACATAGATATCTTTACAGCAAAAATTTATAAATAACAAACAGACATGATAGGCCTAGACCTCAAATAAATCCCTCTCTCCATTATTACCGATCATCTCTATCAGGAACAACAAAGTAGACTCCTTTGTGGGCCCCCATAGGACCTTGCCCTCAACTTGGACCAACAATGCTAGAAAATGTCCCATCCTAAAGGGACAGGTGGTGGCACACCTACTTACGTGCTCACATTAGAGAATGTTCCATCCTCCGAAAGGAGGCTGGACAACATACTCTATCTTCCACCTGAGGAAGATGGGTCCTGAAATTGGGGCAGCTTGGAATGTTCCTACTCATGACCATAGAATGTGAGCTCAGATCTACAGGGATGCAGAGGTCACATAGGCTCCTAAGCTGAATGTGGACCCCAGATCAGATCAAAGCAATGGGCTTTACAGTCAACAATATTTATACAACTTTCCCATATTTGAGAGCTGCTCTCTTTCCTAATCCAGCTTTCTGGTCCTTTTTCCAGCCATGACATCATCTCCCCAGACAATAACTTGGATTCACCTGCATATTAGATGTCTGGCTCAAAAACAAAACAAAAACAAAACAAAACAAAAAAAAAACTAGTATAGCCAAAGGCCTTTTGGAATATAACTAAAATAGGCCTAAGAATTATCTACAAAGGGAGACCTCCCCAAATCTTCATCTACACTATTCCAGCCCTTAGTTTCATGATTAGTCAACAATTTGTTTGGCTTTATATGTTAACTCTCTTTTTGGCCACTGGGTTCAAGATGCTAATATGATATCAACTGGACTTCTCTGGGCAGGCAACCCCACCAGTGTGTCCTGGAGCCCTGCTTGCCCAGAGCCCTGACCCACTAGGAAAAGACAGAGACAGTCTGGAAGTATGGATCGACCTGCCAATGCCTATATTCAGTGGGGAAGCTATTACAGAAGCCAGACCTTCCAGCTTTTGCACCCCATAATGACCCTGGGTCCATACTCCCAAAGAGTTAAAAAACAGGAAAGCGAGTATGGATCGACCAGTTAACACCCATACTGAGCGGGGAAGCAATTACAGAAGCCAGACCTTCCACCTTCTGCAACCCACAATGACCCTGGGTCCATGCTTCCAGAGGGATAGAGAATGGGGAAGCTATTGGGGAGGGGATGGGATATGGAGATTGGGTGGCAGGAATTGTGTGGAGTTGTACCCCAACCCCATCCTATGATTTTTTTAATGTCTCCTTTCTTAAATAAATAAGTTAATTAATAAAAATAGGAAAGCTATCAGGTGAAGAGATGGTATACAGAGTTCTGGTGGTGGGTATTGTGTGGAGTTGTACCCCTCTTATCCTATGGTTTTTGTCAGTGTTTCCTTTTTATAAATAAAAATAAAAATTAATAACACCAAGATAATTGACTGAGATAAATTACAGTACTAACCCTGTAGTAAACACACTGATTTTGTGTGTGTGTGTGTGTGTGTGTGTATTTAGTAAAATGGGAAAGTGACTCTTAAGCCAATTTTCAATCATTAGCAATTCACAGATTTCAAGGGGAGCAACCCTGAGTATAGTAATGACAAGTTATTTTCTCCACCACTAAAGTAGGAAATCTTGATGGACTGCCTAAACATTACCAAGAGTATTCTTTGCAAAAGTATGCCTTTTTTTTTTCCTCTCCCACATTCTGTAATGACCAAATGGTCTTCTTATTTCCTGTTGTGGAGATAGGCCTGTGACAAGTAACAACACTGGGAGACTGGGTGGATCTGAGCTTAATGCACTTACTTTAAAGGTCACCAACTAGCCCCACAGCACCCATTGACCTAAATATCAGCTGTATTCATATCAGGAATGTCATCACCCTGACTTCCTCCTAGGGTTACCTTTCTGAGGTCTACAGCCTTAGTGTGTTTAAAACAATCCTTAAACAGCTTTTAGTCCTAATGAAGGTGCTATGCTGAATGCTGATGTATTATTTCTCAGTAATGCAAATGCTCTCCCTTTTGCCTCCAGTGTTGGAATAATATCCTATTCTTTTGATGGAGCAGTGGGTGACCTACTTTTCTTGTACTTGTGGTTTCTCTTGTGTAACATCTGCAAAGTTGAAGATCATGTTCAATATATGAAAGATGTTCACACAATAAAGGTACTACAAGCAGGTTTGCTGGAGAAACAACTAATTCCTGTTTCTGAAATTTAATTGAAAGACATGTAAGTGTGTTGCAAAAAAAGTAAGATTTTCTTGAAAGACATTGGGAAATCCTAAATGAAAGGTAAGCCATATTATTTTCACTGATGTTAAAAATCACTGGCTTAAAGACACTGCTCTTGTAGTCAGAATTCTAATAAGCAGCTGCAAAAGTTAACAAGCTGCTGCTGAAATTTATATAAAATCACTAATTTCCAAGAATATATTTAAAAGAAGGAGATGAAAATTGATTCCTTGTAAGCTAGTTATGCTACTCACCCCCCTCCTCGGCCTTTTATAGGTTAGACAGAAATTGAGAGGGGAGGGAGATAGACAAGAGGGTCAGAGAGATACCTGAAGTACTTGCTTCCTAATCCTAAAGCTTCCCCCTCTGCAGGTGGTGGGCAGGGACTTGAATCTCGGTCCTTGCACATGGAAACATGTGCGCTTAAGGAGATGCACCACTGCTCTTCCCTTGTAAATTGATTTCCAGATAACAATTCCTTCCTCAAGCTTTCTCTCTTTATTCCCTTTCTTTCCCCCCTCCCTTCTGTCCCTTTAGCTCCCCTTTCTTCTATCCCTTCTTCCTTTCTTCCTCTCTTTCTCCCCCCACTCCCCTCCCCTTGCCTGTACTCCCCTCCTCTCCTTCTCTCTGTTCCACCTCTTCCCTACTTATATACTAGAGAACTCTTCATCACTGGTTTAATGGTAGTGTGCAAGATTGAACCTGGGATCCTCAGACACGAAAGTCTTTTATGTAAGAATTAAGTTATCTTCCTGGCCCTAGATAATCAATTCTTTATAGAAAACTAGATAGGTTAGTATGAAAACTGAAAGCAGTACAAAGGAATAGCAGAATTAGAAGTATTGGTGCCTCATGAAATAATGGAGTAATGGAATAATGCAGTCATACAGGGGTGAACAACAGTCCTTTCATGACTTGAAATTGTTGGGCTGCATCCTTCTGGCCTCCATGGTTTCAGATGAGAAATCTGCCTTCATACATATAAGCAGTCCACCATAGTTAGTACAGAAATATTTAGCCTAATGGTAGTGTAGATGAATGAGCTAATTAGAGTAATTTATCAGCTTGAGTAGTGCTGAAAAAGGCAGTGCTTATATGAAAAGAAAACCCAGTGGTGGAATAATAAAAGCATTCTGATGCAATTTACATAAGAATGCATTAGACACTCGAACTAGGAGCCAGGACATCACCAGAATCCAGGTCTGAAAAGTGCTCTGTTTTAAACATACATACAGAAATTATACACATATCTTAACAGCTGTACTATAAGCCACTAACACCCCTAAAAGTGATAAAAATTATAAAAACTCTGAATCTACATATCTATACAAAATATATATACATATATACATACATATATGCATTCTAATGGAATTTGCATAATATTTTAAGCATTCAAATTATATATAGCTAACATATCCCATATATATATGTATATATATATATATGTATATATATATATATATATATATATATATATATATATATTCACAAATATATGGGTATCTATTAGGGAGGACCTAAAATGTTTAAAATAATCTAATAGTTGTAATACATAATTTATAATTATGGCTGTCTCTTAAAGGATGAAGGAAAGAAGGATGCACAAGAGTGGGGCAATCGCTGACCTTATCTGTCATATTTTATTTCTTCACTGAAATAATATTTGGGGGAAAAATAAAAACTCTTAATACCTATTGTTTTGTTGTGGCACTCTGACCCAGTCAAACAGGCTATTTCTCATCTCTATTTAGCTGCTTTTTAAAAACTAATTTTTGCTAGTTTTATTTATTTATTATTTACCAAAGCACTGCTAAACTCTGAATTATGGTGGTGCAAAGGAATTGAACCTAAGACTTTGGAGCCTCAGCCATGAAAGTCACTTTGCATAACCATTATGCTATCTACCCCTGCCCTGCTTTTCTTTTACTTGTTTATTTATTGATTGATTTTAATTATTTTATTTATATATTATTTATTGTATAGAGATAGAGAAAACCAAGAAGAAAATGGAATATATATATATATATATATATATATATATAGAGAGAGAGAGAGAGAGAGAGAGAGAGAGAGAGAGACCTGCTTCTTTGTGAAGCTCCTCCCACCCCCTGCAAATGGGAACTGGGAACTTGAACTCAGGTCCTTGTGCATTTATGAGTACTTGTCTTTAACACTGTTCTACGTAAGGGAAATTTGACTTTATGAAAAAATTAAATTAAATGTTGTGGTTGGGTGTTGATGCATCTGGTAGAGCATACATGTTAATATGCACATGGGCCAGGGTTCAAACCCCTTGTCCCCACACACATGGGAGAAGGAGCAGTGTTTCAGTCTCTCTTTCCCCTCTCTCCCTCTTATCTATCTCTGTTTCTCACCCACTATAAAAAAAAAAAGAAGGAAATCATGAATGAAAAGATAAACAAAGAAATAGAGCTACAAAAGTGGTGGAGTTGTCATGCATATACCAAGTCCCAGAAATGACCCTGGTGATAAAAAAAAATAAAACAAATATCATACCACTTATGGAATTTGCTATAGTGAGGATCAGTGGGTATATTTCAAAAATCACACTCCATTCATGGAGGAGCTAGACATACATCCAGCTACAGGTTCTTCTGAGTTAAAATTTGGACCCTGGGACTTAGAAGTATGATGATGTTTTTCATTTAGGTGTCTAATTTCAGGTATGCCTAGAATCAAAAGGGGGAAATACTATATGGATTAATTGGTTCTCATCTTTAAGTTATAAATTTGGCCTCCAAATCTCTTAACATAAACTAGAGTAGGTTTTATTTTTAAATGTATACTTAATACATTTATAATAATGACTTGTTCTTTGAAATATTATCTCCAAAAGGCTTAGACCAGGGAGAAAAGAAACAACTAGTGGCATTACTTTATAAGATATAGCTACATATAAATAGCATAAAAGGTCACAAATTATGGTGAGGTCTTGTATGCTATAGCAAATTCTAACAATGGGATTTTCAAAGTTAATCCAATTGCCATATTATTTCCTTAGAGATATAACTATTTATTGCATTCTTAAACCCTAAGACAGCAGGAACCTTCCCCTTTCTCTTTAAAGCCCATTTTTTCTCCAATCCTGAAACCTCTAGGGTGAGGTTCTCTTTCCTTCATGCTTCTCCCAATTCATACTAACTGATACTGCATCTGCTGATCCCAGCCTAATCAATGCAACCAGTACCACCTCAGCATACTTCACTTTGGACTGTGTCCAGAGACATCAGACATAGAATGTTAACCCTCTAGCTTCATTACTCTGGTGAGACAGTTCCTAGCTCATAGAAATCCTTAACTTCATTTCGAGTGGCCCACTTCTTAACAAAACTTCAAAACTTAGATATAGATCAGGGCTTATGAGATATAGCATATGTACATATCTATAAATTAGGGGATTTTTTTTTTTTTACCAGAGCACTGACAGCTGTGGCTTATGGTGGTATGAGGGACTGAATCTGTGACATTGGAGCCTCAGGCATGACAGTCTGTTTGCATAACCATTATGCTATCTACTGCCACCCACGTTAGGGGAAAATATATACTTTAAAGAAAAGTGCACAATAATTTGCAGTGAATCAAAAATGAAGCAAAAAAATAGAAAGAACTAAAAAGACACCTTAAAGTACCTAATGAAATAGTTTCTACTTAGACCTAAATGCCTTCTTCACCTACCTCCTATTACACGTCCCCCAATCACTCCAAAGCTAACCATGTCAAAGTAATGACTACAAAAGCTGACATACTGATTTTTTTTTAATTTAAGAAAGGATTAATTAACAAAACCATAGGGTAGGAGGGGTACAATTATTCTCCACACAATTCCCACCACCCAATCTCCATATCCCACCCCCTCCCCTGATAGCTTTCCCATTCTACATCCCTCTGGGAGCATGGACCCAGGGTCATTGAGGGTTGCAGAAGGTAGAAGGTCTGGCTCCTGTAATTGCTTCCCTGCTGAACATGGGCGTTGACTGGTCGGTCCATACTTCCAGTCTGCCTCTCTCTTTCCCTAGTAGGGTTTGTCTCTGGGGAAGCTGAGCTCCAGGACACATTGGTGGGGTCTTCAATCCAGGGAAGCCTGGCCAGTATCCTGATGGCATCTAGAACCTGGTGACTGAAAAGAGTTAACATACGAAGTCAAACAAAAATGTTGAGCAATCATGGACCCAAAGCTTGGAATAGTGGACAGAGCTAGAAGGAATTATGTTAAGTGAGCTAAGTCAGAAAGATAAAGATGAGTATGGGATGATCCCACTCATCAACAGAAGTTAACTAAGAAGATCTGAAGGGGAAACTAAAAGCAGGACCTGACCAAATTGTAAGTAGGGCATCAAAGTAAAAACCCTGTGGTGAGGGGTAGACATGCAGCTTCCTGGGCCAGTGGGGGGTGGGAGTGGGTGGGAGGGATGGGTCACAGTCTTTTGGTGGTGGGAATGGTGTTTATGTACACTCCTAGTAAAATGTAGTCATATAAATCACTACTTAATTAATATGAGAGGGGTAAAATCAATTGTATGTCTCCAAGTTTTTCAAAACACAAACTGAATCTTTTTAATATATAGGCTGTGTATTTGATATGCGGACTCTCTCAAAAGCCTAGACCAAGTAGATCAGAAGCATCCAATAGCACAGCTATATACAAGATACTGGGTACTGTACAGCAAACCCTAACAAAAGGACTTTTCAAAGTTAACCCAATTACCAAATAATGTGATGATAACATTAACTATCGATTGTCTTTTTGAAACCTAAGACAGCAGGAACCTCACATCTCCACTATAGAGCCCCTACTTCCCCTAGTCCTGGAATCCTTGGATAGGGCCCACTTTCCCGTATGCCTCTCCCAATCCATATCAAATAATATTGCATCCGCCGATCACAACCTAACCAACGCAACGATTGCCACGTCAACATGCCTCACTTCAGACTGTGTCCAGAGACTTCACGTGTGGAATGACAACCCTTCAGCTTCATTACTCGGGTGAGACCTTTCCTTTCATAGTATACTCTAATTTCATCTCAGGTGGTTCACTTTCTAACAAAGTCCCAAAACCTAGATATACACCAGTTTCTGTGAGAGAGAGCATATGTTCACACGTATCTATAAACTACTGCAAAATATATGCCTGAAAGCAGAAGTACACTAGAGCTTGAAGTGAGTACCTCCCTAACACTTTCTTTCCACCATCCTGATTTTTAAACCATAATATGCAGCTTCCCAAATGCAACTGTACTTAACCAAAGTTAAAATATAGATTTAGGTGTTGAAAAATCGGCAGAAATGCTTCCAAGACAGACTGTAACATTCACAGCCCTGTGTGCCAGTGTTGACACTTTGATTTAGGGCTATAGAAATTTTTCTTTATTAGATAGCTCTAATAAAGTTTTTTTCCCCAAAAAAGATTCTCTTGGAGGAGAAGATTTCATTTTTGAAACTTCTAACAGTTGTAAATCTCAACAACTTGTACCTTATAAATTTACTCTGCATGTAAAATTTCATTTGTCAAGTGCAGAATGTTTTAATACCACCACAGTCGATGCCTGGTGATCTGCTTGCCCTGCAAAACAGTCATCCCTAGATCATTCATATTAATGGAATGTCAGGGACTGCTGAGTGCCTAAGGAATCTTTGCCTTGTTTTATCAGGAATGTTTGAAAAAGATATAAAGTCAAGAAGGTGGATGAATGTGCTTTCTTTATAATGAGAGCAAACAAGAAATAAAAATATAAAGAAGTTGTTTTACCCTATCATGATTCCATTCTGACTTCTTTGGGCAGACAACCTCACCAATGTGTCCTGGAACTTCTCCTCTCCAGGGCCTTATCCCATTAGGGAAAGACAGAAACACACTGGGGGTGTGAATTGACCTACCAATGTCCATGTCCACTGGAGAAGCACATTGAGAAGCTAGAATTCTACCTTCTGCACCCTATAAAGAATTTTGGTCCAAGGGGTAGGGTGGTAGCACAGCAGGTTAAGTACAAAGCTCAAGAGCCAGTGTGAGGATCCTGATTCAAGCCCCAGGCTCCCCACCTGCAGGTGGGTCGTTTCACAAGCAGTGAAGCAAGTCTGCAGGTGTCTGTCTTTCTCCCATCCTGTCTATCTTCCCCATCTCTCTCAATTTCTTTTGTCCTAGCCAACAACCATGACAGCAATGACAACAATAATAATAATGATAACAACAATGATAAACAACAAGGGCAACAAAAGGGAAAATATAGTCTCCAGGATCAGTGGATTCGTAGTGCAGACACAAAGCCCCAGCAATAACTCTGGAGGGAAGAAAAAAAAAGAATTTTGGTCCAGACTCCCTTTGGGGGATAAATTATAGGAGATGACCAGAGGGCTCTGAATCCCAACTCCATCAGGACCTGGGGAGAGAAGTAGAAAGGGGGAAGGACATTTGAATATAAAAATAGGTGTATGTGTGACTGGGAAAGGAAGAGAAGATGGGACCATAGGGGGAAAATGGGCAAATATATACAAACATAGACAGAGAGTTGTAGAAATAATAGTTAACCCATATTTGCAACCTTAGGAGAACAGCTGTAGCTTCCGATGGAGGGACTGGGGATTCAGAACTCTGGTGGTGGGAATGAAGTGGAGTTGTACTCCTGTCATCTTATAGTTTTGTAAATCAATATTAAATCACTAATAATAAAAAGAAGTTGACTTAAACTCTGGTATCCCCCAGAAATGGGGTATAGTGTTTTAAGCATCCTAAAGATACCTATATAGTCTCAGTCCCAAGGTTGGCATTTTGTTCTTTTTGTTTCAGGGTGAATGAGGGGAGAGAAAGAGACACCACAGTAATATTTCACCATCTGTGGAGCTCCCCCTGCTCCCTACAGTGCCATGTTGCTCCAACGTGGTGCTGGGGCTTGAACCCAGGGACTCACCCTAGGGGAAGGGCACACTCTTATATGAGCAATCTCCCAGTACCCTCTACCCAATGCTAATGTATGTAATTTTCACAACTGTTTTTAAGATAAAGATGATCTTTTTACACAGGAGAAATTATAATCACAGGGAGTTACAGAGGGAGGCCGGGTGATGGTACCACACTGGGTTAAGCACACATAGTACCATGCTCAAGCACCCACTAAGGATTCCGGTTCTAGCCCCTGGCTCCCCACACAGCTGTGAATGCTGGAATTCTGACCCCAGAGTGTATGTTCTTCTGTGCTGTGCCACTCTGCTGCCCCCAAATTAATAAGATTTTAAAAATATAAATCCACAAGTATTAGGTGCTTTATTCAAGCCTTAGAGGAGTTGGTAAACTGTTTTATAATCATTGTTTTATCTTTTTTAAATATTTGTTTTATTTATTTTCCCTTTTGTTGTCCTTGTTCTTTATTGTTGTAGTTATTTATTGTTGTTGTTATTGATAGGACAGAGAGGAATGGAGAGAGGAGGGGAAGATTGAGAAGGGGAGAAAAAGATAGACACCTGCAGACTTGCTTCACCTCCTGTGAAGGGATTCCCCCTCATAGCCAGAGACTGGAACCTGGATCCTTATGCCAGGTCCTTGCGCTTTAACCACTTGTGCTTAACCCGCTGCACTACCACCAGACTCCCTTGTTTTATCTTTCCAAAACTGTTTCTATTTCTCATTGCCTATCATAGTGAAAGTGATCAATAGTCATTGAAACCTAAGCCAGAAAACGCATCCTAGTTGCATTCCTTCTTTTCATCTTTTATTTTCCAAAATCTAATCAGTCCTCAAATCCTGTAGCTTATATACACAGGATCAAACACTATTGTTAAATGGGCACTGAAATTCACACATTGTGCAGATTCTTTTATCTGCATTACATGGAACTCTACAACAAAACAGACTGCTAATACTTTCTTCATTTGAGATTCATAAAGTTGCAGTGCTTGGTTGAGAGGGTGTGAGGCCAGGAAAGAAAGCAACCAATACCCCTATAAATTTTCAAGGGCTCCAGAGGCAGCCTAACTCTCATACAGATGAGTTTCATACCTGAGGCTCCAAAGCCTCAGGTTTCTTCCCTAGAACCTCCAAAAACCAGAGCTGAGCAGTGCTCTGAATTAAAAAAAAAAAAAAAGAAGAAGAAAGAAAATGATTTTAAAAAAGGAAGCAGGAAGGGAGGAAGGCAAGGGAAGAATGAAAGGAAGGTGGGAGAGAGGGAGGAAGGGAGAGTGAAAGGGAGAGAGGAAGAAATATCCAGCCTCTCTATAATTGTTTAGAGACTGAAAAAATAATTAAACATGCAACAAAGACTGATAAAAGAAAAAAATAGGGAGAAGTGTACTAGCATATGCATATCATGAAGGAGAAATGGAAGTTCTGGGGGAGTGGAAGGTATCTGGAAGGCCCCTGGAGAAAGATATACGAACTTAAATTTTGCTTTCTCCATTGATTAGATATTTACCAGTACTGTGTTGGAGTTAACCATAAGGGAGATGATTATATCTAAGTATCTGTCAGGCATTTTATTCCTTCTGCTTCAGGGCCTCTCTCATGAAATTAACCTGTTGTTGTATGTGATTTTAATGTGGCAGATGTCTGCTCCCATTTTCCAGTAAATGACTGAGCTGGAATGATTCTAATTCCATATTCGAAGCTTATATTTATTGTTCAGCTGAAACATGCTATATTCTTTTTTTTAATTTAAAATATTTATTTATTCCCTTTTGTTGCCCTTGCTGTTTTATTGTAGTTATTGATGTCGTTGTTGGATAGGACAGTGAGAAATGGAGAGAGGAATGGAAGAGAGGAGGAGAGAAAGACACCTGAAGACCTGTTTCAGCACTTGTGAAGTGACTTCCTAGGAGGTAGGGAGCCAGGGGCTTGAACCAGGATCCTTAATGCCAGTCATTGCACTTTGTGCGAACATGTTATAGTCTTAATTATTACTGTAGTGTCACCTATCTTGCCCAATCTCAGTGTCAAATATCTCTATATGTTCTCTTAATCATATTATCTCACTTGCATTGCTACAAAATTTAAACACATTTTTATATTTTCCATGCTATCTTAATTCATATGTCCTTACCATTTAAATTCTGCAGAATTATTTTCTAAAAAAACTAATTTATGTGGGCCACAATTCTGTACAAACTCACACTTTTATAGATGATAAACTGTAGTTTGATACATTTGTAAAGTCCATTCAAATGTTCTTCTTAGTTAACTAGCTTATGTATCCAGATTACCCACTTCTACATTTCTCTTTGCTTCTCTTCCCTCCCTCTCTCTCGCTCTCTTGCTCTAGCTCCCACTCTGCTTCTTCCTTGATCTCCAGGCTCCAGTAAAATTAAAGTATAAACAGGTTTCTAAATTGCATTTCATTGCTTCGTGTTTATATGCATTTGTTTATTCATAGCTCCTTTGTTGTGATTGTCCTTGCAATCTTTTTATACTGTGAATGCAATTCAAATACTACTGCCTCACAACATCTTGTCTGCATTCCTTTTTTTTTTTTTATTCTGGTCAGAATTACATTTCTTTCATTCTCTTCTGCATATAATTTTGTGATAGGTCCATTTTGTATTTGTCAGTTCTGTTTGTTTCATATAAACTATACAACACACGAACTTTTGAGATAGAATTTTCAAGAAAATCATGACATCATCCAAGTCTTCTTGCTACATTTCTGAAAGTGTTTAGGTCAGCATATATAAGCAGTGAGAAGGGTCATACCTGCACAACTCCCATATTATAGGATGTATTTAAGCTCATCAAGATCTCCTAAGCGCATCTGCAAAAGAAAGCTACTAGGAAAGCACTGTGCATTATCCCTTCAAAACAAATGTTATTGACCAATGAAAAAACTGTGTCAGGATGCTGAAAACAGTGCGAATAAGCAATGTTGTTTGCCCCAGGGATATAAACATCACATGCCAATGAATAAAAACACAAGCAAAGGCTTCTTGTGCATTCAACTGAAGATCAAACTCATGAAGTTAAATCAATCTGTTCAAGTTGATGGGGATATTCTATCCAGTCGTTTACTCAATGGCAGGCTATGGCATGCCCCAGTACAGGAGAAGGAAGTTGGAGGGGGGGCATTTTGAAATGTGGCATACTTGTGTGCTCGTCAATATAGATGAAGAGCACAGCATTGGGGCACACAGGAGACAATGGGAATAGACACTAGTAAGCAGTGTGAACACAAGGTTTTTTTTTTTTTAATTTTTTTATTTATTAGAAGGAAACATTGGCTAAACCTAGGATAAGAGGGGTACAACTTCGAACAATTCCCACCACCAGAACTCTGTATCCCATCCCCTCCCCTGATAGCTTTCCTATTCTTTAACCCTCTGAGAGTATGAACCCGTGCCGGGCTAGCATAGGGAGAGAGATCAGGAACTCGTGGCAGCGTGGTAATACAATTCTTTATTCATGCGGGTGCCCCAGTGTCAGGCATGAGCTCAGCGGGTTAAGCCACATGGCACCAAACTGCAATGGTCGCCTCTTGCTCTGCATGCCAGTCCTTCTCCAGGTCAGGACACAGGAGAGAAAAGAGAGTGAAACCAGGAACAGAAGTGGGTTTTATAGGGTAAAACTGGAAGTGGCAAGTCGGGATGGAGATGGCTGGGAAAGGGGGTGGAGAAAAGAAAGAGCAGGAAGGTAGCTTCCATAGCAGTGGTTGCTAGGGTTTTCACTGCTAGGATTAATGTACTCTGCAGACAGGATAGGTAGGTAGAAAGAAGATAGATTAGGCAAAAAAATGATTATGTAAATAGGCCATAGTATCAGCAATGCAGCACACAGCAGGGGGAGATTGTTTAACGCCCGACAGACCCAAGGTCATTGTGAGATGCATAAGATGGAAGGTCTGGCTTCTGTAATTGTTCCCCACTGAACATGAGCATTGACAGGTCGATCCATACTCCCAGCCTGTCTCTGTCTTTCCCTAGTAGGGAAGGGGTCTGGGGAAGCAGAACTCCAGGATATATTGGTTGGGTTGTCTGTCCAGGGAAGTACAGCTGGCATCATGCTGGCCTCTGAAACCTGGTGGTTGACAAGAGAGTTAACATACAAAGCCAACAAATTATTGACCAATCATGGGCCTAAGGGCTGAAATAGTGCAGATGAAGAGTTGGGGGTTCCTCCATTTTATAGATAGCTAGTAGGCATATTTTAGTTATATTCCATAGGTCCTGTGGCTATAGTATTTTTTTCCTTTTTCCTTTTTCCCCTGAGTATAAAATATGATATGCTGGTGGATCCAAGTTATTGTCTGGGGAGATGATGTCATGTCTGGGAAAAGGACTAGAAAGCTGGATCAGGAAGAGAGTAGCTCCCTAATATGGGAAAGAAGTATAAATATTGTTGACTGTAAACCCCATTGATTTGATATCATCTGGGTCCCAAAATCAGCTTAGGAGCCTAAGGTTTTTATGTACTACCAGCAGAAGATTAGACACTGTATTAAAAGCATTATAATCTCCAAGAGAGCTTTAAACTTAGTGACACCATAATTGGATCATGGCTTTAGGAAATTTCTGGTAGCTCTATTGTGTACCTAATCTAGAAGAGACTCATTATATGAGACTGTTGTAGAGTTAATTAATAGGAAAGCAGATAAGGGCTAAGACTAATTTGATAGGCCTAGGAGTGCAGCATAAAACCATCAAAGTGAATAAGGAGTGATAAGACAGAGAGACTGAGATCTTTTTTTTAACAGGTGCATATTGATAATTGTCTCCCACTTTCAGAATTGGAACAAACAACCACACACATAATGAATTAAAAAAAAATTCATGAATGTGTTATCCTCTAGTTGTGAGAGCAGAGACTGACGTCAGTTTTAGTGGACTAACTCCAGGTAGCAGAAGGGTGATACTCATGTATAATACCACATGCTAACTGAGTGGGGCTCCCCAAGAGCAATATTCCTTTTGAAGGCTCTAGAGAGAACATCTCTGTACTTTATTTTTTCCAATTTTAAGTGGTCCTATTCTGACTTTGGCTCTTTAACCCATCCTCAAAGACAGAAAAATTCTATTTTTAAAATCATTTTCCTTTCTCTCTCTGGTACCTGTCTCCCTCTTATAAGGACCCATGGCTACTGGACATATAGATAATCCTAACTAGTCTTCTCATATAATAATCCTTAACTAAATCACATATTCAAAAATCCCTTTTGCAGTATAAAGCAACATATTTAAAGCTTCAAGAGATTAGAATGTGGATATTGGGTGGGGGAATATTATTCTAACAGGATGATGAAATAAAGTTAAGTTTCAGACTGACACTCATAATTTTGTCTTGGAATGCTGGATAACTGGTGCTACTGTTCTCCCAAATAAAGAATAAAGGGAAAGAAAGAAGCTGTTCAAGGGGAAGAGAGAGGAATTCCTTGTAGACTCAAACTTTAAGGGAGCTTAAGGTGGAACATGAAAGGCTTAACTAGTAGAAATACATCTATGTATTAGATGTTTAGTACAGTTCACTGCACTTTGAAATGCAAAACAAGAGGTACTAGGAAAGATAAATGTAGATGATTCTGGAGGCCTTTACTCTTCTATAAATATTTATTAAATATTGTTTTCCCTTGGCTCATATTTGAACCTTAGTTGCCAGTGACTTCTACTCTTAAAACCCTGTGAAAACATGAAAGGGTTATTTGTTGCCCAACACTTTAATACCAACGAACTCCATTATTTTGATGAAAGTGACATATTTCTAGAAAACAGCAACTTAAAAAAATAAACAGTCTTTTGGTTGTGGGAATGGTGTTTGTACACTACTATTGTAATCATATAAATCAATATTTAATTAATATGAGACAGGGGAAAATTGATTGGCTATTCATGAACTTTTTTAATGTACAGATCATAGGCTGAGTCTTTGAAATGTTGACTGTCTTAAAAGCTTAGAACAGAAGCAATAAGTGGTGTTATTCTTTAAGACACAGCTATATATAAATAATGTCAAAGGAAATTATATATAATGTCAAAGGACATTATATATAATGTCAAAAGACATTATATATAAATAATGTCAAAGGTGATGTTTGCCGGGATAGCCTGAGGGTGCTTCTTCCTGAGAAAGTGCTCTCTGGGTTGGAGAAAACTGGACTGTAGCCAACCTAGGCTGCTGCATGGAAGAGGGATCAGGAACTCATGCTGGGCTAGCATCACAGGAGAGAGACTCTGGGACTCTCAGAGCTGGAATCCAATTCCAAGTGTGTTCAAACAGAAGAGCAGCTGTATATATACTTGCCAAGTAGGGTGGAAACAGGATGTGACATAGAGAGGGTGGAGTGAAAAGAGAGTGGTGGAAATCAGGGTGTGTCTAGGAGAGGGGGTGGAGCAAAAAGGGAGTATGAACCAATGGGGATTAAACCAATGCCCTGCAGCCAGGGTGGTTCTAGTGGTTATGTAAATAGACCACACAGTTAAGTAGGGGGAAGCTGGTGTACTGCCCAACAATGTTGTGTATGATACAGCAAATCCTAACAATGGGATTTTCAAAGTTAACCCAACTGACAAATAATTTAATTATAGCTATAACTATCTATTGTCTTCTTAAACCCTAAGACAGTAGGAACCTCCTGCTTCCTCTATGATCCTATATTTCCCCCAATTCTGGAACCTCTAGGGTAAGACTCACTTTCCTGCGTGCTTCTCTCAATTCATACCAACTGACACTGCATCTAATGATCTTAACTTAATCAACACAAGGAGTACCACCTCAGCATGCTTCATTTCAGACTGTGTCTAGAGACATCAGGCATGGAATGTCAACACTTCAGCCTCATTACTCCAGTGAGACCATTCCTTTCTCATAGGATTCTCTAATTCCATTTTGGGGGGTTCATTTACTAACAGAGTCCCCAAACCTAGATATAGACCAGATCCCATGAGATAGGATATATATACACATGTATCCATAAATTAGGGAAAACTATACACCTGAAAGCAAAAGTGCACAATAGTCTGCAATGAGTCAGTATTTGCATCAAGCAAGTAGAAAAACCTAAAAAAACACCATAAAGTTCCTAATGAAATAGTGTCTACTTAGACTTAGATACCCTATTCACCTACTTCCTATTATACTTTCCTCAGTCACTTCAAAGCTAACCTTATCAAAGTAAGGACTACAAAAACTGAATAGGGGTAAGAGACTGGCATACTTTAAGGATGACTCTTTAGTCTACAGGGATGAGGTTACATCAGAACATATTATGGGTTTTATAGTCAACAATATTTATACAACTTTCCCATATTTCGTAGCTACTCTCTTCTGTGATCCAGCTTTCTTGTCCTTTTTCCAGCCATGACATCATCTCCCCAGACAATAACTGGAATCCACCTGCATATTAAATATCAGGCTCAGGAAAAAAAATAGTATAGTCATGGGCTCTTTGGAATGTAACTAAAATGGGCCTATTAGCTACCTACAAAACGGAACCCCCCAAATCTTCATCTGCAATATTCTAGCCTTTATGTTCATGATTAATCAACACTTTGTTTGGCTTTATATGTTAACTCTTCTTTCAGCCACCAGGTTCCAGATGCTACCCTGATGCCAAATGGACTTTGCTGGAAATCACGTGGAGTAGATTCATCCAGGGGGTAAGCCACTGATCCTCCCTCACTGGCTCTCAGGAACCATGTAATTCAGAAAGGACTCGGGGAGTACTCTGGTACGAACAATCATTTATTTGGAGATGGGTACAGGTTTATATAGAGAGTTAAACAAAGAACATATTTCACTTATGTCAGAAATTACAGGTTTCCTAAAGGTCAGCTTGCTCTAATGGTGGGGGCTGATATGACAAGAATTTATGTGATACATAAAGGTCAAAACAATTAGTCTCCATGATGTCAGCAAGTTCATAATCCAAAGGTATTTGAGAGAACCATAGGGCTTAAACCAGTAAGGTGAGGTAGAGAAAAGAAAAACAAAGCTTGATGTAAAATCATAGATATGAAGGAGCACAAGAAAATAAGATTTGGGGGCTTTTCACTGTCTGGTGTTGGGGGGGGTGTATGATAGAGTGTGTTCTCCTTTATGATCAAAAGATGAAGTGCATGTGTGAACTTTGAGTGAACTGTAGAACAGGCAGAAATTTGGCCTGCTGCTAGGAGGGGAAACTAAGTGTGAGAGGCCTGTAGGCTTTCTGTGAGCTTGAGAGACTAACAAGGAGAAACTGAGTCTGGGAGACTTTTCCCTCTTGGCTCATCTCTATAAGGAGAGAGGCTAACAAGTGGGGTGTCTTTTGAGACCTCCATCCAAGGATGGGAGAACTCCCCTAAGCTCTACCAAGCTTTCACATAGTCCCACAGGACTTCCCTGAGCATACTACCCCACCAAGGTGTCCTGGAGCCCCGCTTCTCCAGAGCCCCACCCCACTAGGGGAAGAGGGAGACAAACTAGGTGTATAGATCAACCTGTCAATGCCCATGTTCAGCAGGGAAGCAATTACAGAAACCAGACCTTCAACCTTCTGCACCCCATAATAACCCTGGGTCAATACTCCCAGAGGGTTAAAAAATAGGAAAGCTATCAGGGGAGTTGATGGGATAGGGAGTTCTGGTCATGGAAACTGTGTGGAGTTGTACCCCTCTTATCCTATGGTTTTGTCAGTGTTTCCTTTTATTAATAAAAATTAAAAAAAAAAAATATCTTTGGTTCATACTTCCAGGATGAAGAATAGGGAATTTTCCAATGAGAAGATGGTATTCAGAACTGGAACTTGGTAATGGCAATTGTATGGAATTGTATCTTTCCTATACCACAATATTGTTGATCATCATTGAATCACTAATAAAAAATTAAACATATATAATAGGAATATAATCTCTGAACTTACTGAAATAACTTCCATAAAGTCAGGATTCTTTTTATTTATTAATTTAATTTAATTTAATTATGTATTTTACCAGAACACTGATCAGCTCTTGTTTATGATGTTGCATGGGACTGAAACTGGTCTTTGGAGCCACAGTAATGAAGGTCTATTTGCATTACAATTATGCTATCTACCCCTAGCCCAAGAGTTAGGGCTCTTAAAGGGTGAATTTTATCACCACATGGGATAGAAAATAACCTGAAGAAGATGTGTCCTGAAATTAATGCAGCCTGATATGTTCCTAGCCATGACCACAGAAGGCCATCTCAGACCTATAGGGATACAGAGATTATATAGGTTCCATGTTGAATATGGGCCACAGGTCAAATTGATGGAATTTACAGTTAACTGTATTTATATACTTTCTCCATGTTTGGGAGCTACTCACTTCCCTGATCCAGTTTTCTAGTCCTTTTCCCAATTAACATACTATCTCCCCAGACAATACCTTGGTCCACCTGCATATTAGATGTCAGGAGAAGGCAAAAACTAGCAGGGTCATGGACCCTTTAGAATATACCTAAAATAGACCTACTACCTGTTACCAAAACAGAGACCCCAATCTTTATCTGCAATATTTTTGCCTTTAGGTTCATGACTATTCAGTAATTTGTTCTGCTTTATATCTTAACTCTTTTTTGGCCACCATGTTCCAGATGCTACCATAATGCCAACCTGACTTCCCTGGGCAGACATTCCACCAATATGTCTTGGAGCCCTGCCCCACTAGGGAAATAGTGAGGCAATCTGGGAGTATGGAACAACCTGTCAATGCCCATGTTCAGTAGAGAAGCAATTACAGAATCCACACCTTCCACCTTCTGAAACCCATAATTATCCTGGGCCCACACCCCAGAGGGATAAAGAATAGGAAGCTATCAAGGGAGGGGATTGGGTACAGAGTTCAAGTGGTGGGATTTTGTGGAATTGTACCCTTGTTATTCTATGGTCTTGTAAATATTTCCATTTTATTAATAAAAATTTTTAAAAAAGAAGACAGCAACCATGTTGGCCTCATATCTGTTCTATATATACTGAATAAGTTATTTTATTTGATTTTGTTGCCTCCAAGAATATGTTGGTTCTCAGTGCCTGCACTATGATTCCACTGCTCTTGTAGGCAATTTTACTTGATAGAACAGAGAGAAATTGGAGAGGTGTAGGGGGGCATAGAGAGGGAGAGGGAAAGACACCTGCAAACCTGCTTTGTAGCTTGTGGAGCTCCTCCCCTACAGGTAGGAATCTGGGGTTCAAACCCGTATCCTTGAGTGGAGTTTTGAGCTTAGTACTATGTGCACTTTAGTTAGATGCATAACTGCCTGGCCTCCAACAAGTAATTCTTTATATACTGGACTAATAAATCTGACAGATATTTATCAATAAAATGTTTACCCTGGGGGTCAGGCTGTAGTGCAGCGGGTTCAGCAGACATCAGGGGTGTCATTCCAACTCTCTTCCTTTAACTTCTCTCTTTTTTTATGTGGATGGTGCTCTATCTGAGTGACAAAATACCTGACCAATCAGAGCCTCATCCCTGCATGGGAAAGACTACATGGAGGGGTTTTTGGATTCCTCTCACAATTGGTTGTCTTTGTCCAGGCTGTCTGCAGTCAATCGAGCAGTCCAAGCTGAAGATTGACTGTTAGAGGTTTTCTACTCTATTTTATTTTATTTTATTTTATTACTACTACTATTATATACACGTATCCCTTTTCCACCCACCTTTTTAAGGCTGACCAAAATTAACTGTTGTTGCTTTTTCCATTGCTAGGTGACTGGGTGTCCTATCCATTGTGAGAGGAACTTGTTTTTCTCTACCTCTTCTCTCTATTCTCATTTTTCCTTTCTTCCTAGCTAATTAAAAAAAAAAAAACTATTTCCTTTCATTTCTCTTCCTTTTTTTTTTCTTTTCTTTCTCTTATTTATTTATTTTTTTATTTGTTCCTCCTTCTTTTGTTTTCTGAACTCACTGATACTCTCTTATGAATTATTTATGGGGAAATCTGATTTGGAGTGAAATTTCTGTGTAGGGATCTTCTTCACTTCTCTTTCTCCCATTTCTATACCTATAATTTATAGTGGACAATAGAATTGCACAATTATCTATTCTTGCCCCCCCCTTTTTTCCAGTCTCTTTCTTTTTCTTTTATTTGGTTGCTATTTTTCTTGCACTGGAGGCATTGTTTGGCTAAATGGTATTGGTTGAACTGCATCAATTATTGCCTCAGTTACTATTGCTGTAATTTCTGAGATTGGTGACTGCACTTCCTATAAAGGTCTTTAGTATAGCATGGCTGGTACTCAAAACACAACAACTTAAGAATGACAGAACAGAAAAATAAAAACCACATCAATTATAAAAATGGTTAAATAAAGAGAAAATAAAACTGTGGTCACAATTAATCATGACTGGAGTCCAGAAGAAACTCCAAATCAGTCAGAAGTAACCATAGATAAGACAAGTATGCAAGTAATAGTAAACCTAATAATCACATAAATGAAGACTACTATGGAGGAGAGGGCTATCAGAATTAGGGAAACAACAGAGGAGAACCTCCAAGAAAATACAAGCTACCTCAACGTAATTAGAGAAATGAAAGCTGAAAGAGCTGAGCTAAAAGGCCAACTAGCAGACCAAGCTGCCAGACTGGTTTTTTGGGCAGGAGAGAGACGACCAGGGACTCATGGCTGAGCTGGGAAGCAGTATCTCTTTATTGATGATAGAGGATGTGGTTCAACAATATAATCTCTTCTAATCACAACACAATTCTGTCCTGCATCTCTCTTGAGGCGGAAGAGGCAGGAACAAGGAAGTGCATAGGATGGGGGTGGGGAGAAAGGAAAAGTGTGAACCAGTGAGGATTAAACCAGTGTCCCGGAGACAGGGGATGCTTAGTGAACAGTAGTTATGTACATAGAATGAATCGTAAGTAATACAAGCGAACCTAATGTGATGGTCAAAACAGAAGGTCTTATAAGCAGGATTTAGAAGCATACCAACATCAAGCTAATATTATAACTGAACTGAAGAAATAAGCTAGCAGATTAACAGATTAACAGAAGCAGAAAACATAATTATCCAGACAGAGGATGAACTCAAAAAGAGATTGAGAGACACTGAAAACAACAACAGAGACATATGGGATGATCTCAAAAGAAGTAACATTTGTATAATTGGCCTGCCAGAGGAAGAAAGAGAAGAAGGGGAAGTAAATATTCTAGAGAAAATAATGGAAGAAAGCTTTCCAGATCTAAACAACAGAAAGGACATTAAGATTCAAGATGTCCAGAGAGTCCCAAACAGAATGAACCCAGACCTGAAGACACCAAGACACATCATAGTTACAATGAAAAGAAGCAAGGATAAAGAAAGAATCCTAAAGGCTGCAAGAGACAAACAAAAAGTCACATACAGGGGAAAACCCATAAGACTATCAGCAGATTTCTCCACTCAAACTCTAAAAGCAAGAAGAGAATGGTAAGATATCTATTGAGCCCTGAATGGAAAAGGATTTCAACCAAGGATACTATACCCTGCTAGACTTTCATTCAAACCATATGGAGGGATCAAAACCATCTCAGACAGACAACAGTTAAAACAGGCAACCATCACCAAGCCTGCCCTGAAAGAGGTACTAAAAGACCTTTTATAAACTAGAACATCATTATAGTACTTGTCATATATCAGAGCAAATAAAGAACTGTTGAATAATGGCACTACAATACATTCAATCCACAATATCAATAAAAGTTAGAAAGTATTTTCCTATGTGAAAATGCATCGTGACTTTTCTGATAATCCAGTAAAAAAAATCTTCCAGTGATCTATAAATTTGAAACTATACTTTATTAAAAATCCTAAACCACTATAATATAATGTAAATGTACTTCAGAGAGAGCTCCACAATCAATGAGATTCAGCACATTAACGGTATAAAAGGCGTAAATCATTTAATCAACTTGATGACATAGGGAAATAATTTTACAAAAGCCATGAGCATCATAATAAAAAGACTTAGGAAATCAGGCAAAGAAGGAAATAGTCTCAGCTCTATAAATGAAGAAACATATGAAAAACCTACTTCTGGCTTAATTTTAAATAAGATATCAAGCACTTTCTTCCAAAAATTGTTTAAATTAAAATCATTAAATTTTATCATTTTAAGTCAATATCATTCTTGTTATGTAAAAATTTGTATTTCAGGTGGCAAGGAGTGGAACACCTGGTTGAACCTACTCCAGGACCCAGGTTCAAGTCCCTGTTCCCCCAACTACAGTAAGGTGAGCTTTAGGAGCTATGAAGCAGTACTGTAGGTCTCTCTGTCTCTCTCTTTCTCTCTGTCTCTTTTCCTCTCTCTTTATACCTGCCCCTTCACTTTCAATTCCTCTCCATCCTATCTCTATCTTTCTCTCCATCTTACCCTTCCCTCTCAATTTCTCTCTCCTTTTGAGTAAAAGAAAGAGAAAACAAAAATAGGTAAGAAAGAGAGAAAAGAAAGAAAGAAACAACTGCCAGTAGCACTGGATTCATTGTGAATGCACCAAGCACCAGTGATAATACTGGTAGCCATTAAAAACTTAGTGTATTTTTTTAATCTACATTAGTGTTGACTGCAAGAATAACAAATCATGTGGTTTTAAATAATTCAAAAGGGGGATGGAGTGGTAGTGCACCCAGCACATATGATACTAAGAGCTAGGACCCAACTTCCTGCTCCCCACCTGTAGGGAAAACACTTCACAAGTGGCGAAGCAGGTCTGCAAGTATCTATCTTTCTCGCCCTCTCTCTATCTCCTTATCTTCTCACTGTCCTATCTAATAAAAAAAATAGAAAAAAAAAATGTGGCCACTAGGAGCAGTAGATTGTAGTGCTAACAACGAGCCCCATGAATAATCCTGATGATAGTAATAATGATAATAATAATAATAATAATAATAATAAACAATTCAAAATTATTCTTCAACATTCTAGAGACTTGAAGTTCAAGATCAAAATGCTACATTTCTTCTGGAAGTTTCAGTATTTTTTTTTCCTTTAGAATTTTTTATTCTATTATTCACTTGCTTTCATTTGGCTTAGGGAAGCTTTCACTTGCTCTCTCTTTCTCTCTCTCTCTCTTTATTTTTTAGATAAATGGAGAGAGAGAGAATTGACAGAATCCAAACCCCAAACTTCCTTCATTGTGCCAGACCCAAGGGTTTTGCACTTTGCAAAGCAGTTTATTATCCACATGAGCTATGTTGCTGAGGCCCTTTATTCTATCTTAATAGCTCAACAGGAAGGGTGTTGGAAATGGTTCAATGGATAGAATATTGAATTTGCATTCCTGAGTCTCCTCTACCACAGTTCCTGGAATGATGCTCTGACTTCTCTTTCTTTTGACCTTATGTGAAACTTTCACTTATATGTATAAAGAAAATAAACTTACCAAAACATAAATAAATGAAACCCCAAAGTTCTAACTTTGGCTCTGTCTTCAGACACTTTCTGATCCTTCCTTCTGCTTTTCTATCTTATAGAGACCTTTCTCTATTTACATACATTTTTATTATTTTAAAATGATTATCTTTAATGAAAGACAGAGATGCAGAGAGAAAGATACACAGAGAAAGAGACCAGAGCACTGCTCAGGTCTGCTTTATGGTAGAGTCAAGAACTGAACCTGGGACTTCAGAGCCTCAGGCATGATAGCTTTTTGCATCACCATTATGCTATCTCCCTAGTCCTAAAGCATCCTATTTGCCACACTGGACCCACATGAGTATAAGCTATGCTTCACAAAATCTTTAAATTGGACCAGCAGAATAGCTTACATGAGTACTGTGCCTGCTTTGCCATGCTTGCAACCCAGTCTTCACTACATTGGAGGAAATCTTGGTGCCATGATTTCTTCACTTTCTCCCTAGCTATCTATATAAAAATATTGTCCTGGAGCAGTGAACAACTTCTTTTAAAAATTCCTTCAATTAATCAACTCTACAAAGTCTTTTTCACCATATAAGTAAGTTGTTTACAAGTTATAGGAATAAAGATGTGGAAATATTGGAAGAACTATTACTTAGCTAAACAGTAAACAACATACACGGAAAGACTGTATTTTATTAAACTTGATGGGAAAAAAAAAGCAACTATTTTCTCCTGAATATGGGGAAGACAAGGATGTCCTGGTGGGACTCTGAAGTTAGACATAGAAGGTGGAAGTTTAAGCTCCCACACAGAAGTTTTAGGACTTCTATGATACAACAGTCCAGTCCAGGTGAAAGTGGAGAAGTGGAGTTTGTGAGATAGCTCACTTGTTAGGCTTCTGTCTTGCTTCTTGCTTAGCCCATATTCAAATCTCAGGACCACCTGGGAGGCACCATAGCACTGCAGGATTCTTCTGTACTTTGTTATCTCTACATTTCTGTCTCTGTCTGTATCTTTAAACAGTTGACTCAGAGTAGTGAAATGGCACATATGGCAGGCCCTGGAGATGACAGGAATAATGATAGTAAAATAAAGCAAATAAAAAAAAAACCTTAAGGGTTAAAATAATTTGTGGCTGACATCTTTAAGCCAGTATATTGTCCATTCTCTTTAACTTAATTAATAAACTTTATGCAATTTCACAGAAACTAAAATGACCCACATAATTTTTTAAGAATCTATCTGAAAGATATACAAATTTATTTCAGTACTTCCTTGAGAACAGCAATTGAAAACTGAACCATACTGATGATAGGACACTGGATCCAGACATAAACTCATACATCTATAGCCTGCTGATTTTCTAAACAGGCACCACAGTGAGAGAGAGGAAAATGGTCCTGCTAACAAAAGAGCTGAAACAATTTGATATTTATAGAGAAAAGTATAAACCACAATCTTGCTTGAACTTAAACACAAAATGTGCAATACTTTATTACAGATCTAAATGTAAAATGTATAGAACAGTTAGAAGGACATGCAGAACATACTTGAAATAGACTAAGGTAATTAAGGAGGTATATACAGTGCAGTAAAGATAAAAGACAAACTAGCCACCTGAGGTTCTGCAGTGACTAGAGATCCTGGCTTACAGGCCTGAGGTCTCAAGATAAATGCTCAACATCACATATGCCAGAGTCATATGAGTCATATTCTCTCTCTCTCTCCATCTCTCTCTCTCCATCTCTCTCTCTCCATCTCTCTCTCTCCCTCTCCCTCTCCCTCTCCTCCCTTTGCTCAACATCACATATGCCAAAGTCGTATGAGTCATATTCTCTCTCTCTCTCTCCACCTCTCTCTCTCTCTCCCCCTATCTTTCTCCCTCTCCCTCTTCTTCTCCCTCCCTCTCCCTCCCTTTCTCACTTTCCCCCTCTATCTCTTCTTCTCTCCCTCCCTCCGTCTTTCCCACTCACAAATAAATCTCAAGTAATAATACAAAGTTACAGATTGGACTCATCAGATTTTTTTGAAAAAATAAAATAAAATATTGACAAGACCATAGGATAAGAGGGGTACAGTACCCTACAATTCCTACCACCAGATTTCCTTCCCCTATACCCTCCCTTGAAAGTTTTTATATTATTTTTCTTTCAATTTTTTTATCTTTATTTATTGGATAGAGCCAGCCAGAAATTAAGAGGGAAGGGAGTGGGAGAGAGGGAGAGAGACAGACACCCACAGCCCGGCTTCACCACTTTTTTTTTTAAATTGGGGAATTAATGTTTTACATTCAAGAATAAGTACAATGGTTTGTACATGCATAAAATTCCCCAGTTCCCATATAACAATACAACCCCCTCTAGGTCTTCTGAATACTTCTTGGATCTGTATTTTCCCCACCCACCCACCCCAGAGTCTTTTACTTTGGTGCGATACGCCAATTCCATTTCAGGTTCTACTTGTGTTTTCTTTTCTGATCTTGTTTTTCAACTTCTGCCTGAAAGTGAGATCATCCCATAATCAGCCTTCTGTTTCTGACTTATTTCACTTAACATGATTTTTTTCAAGGTCCATCCATGTGGCATGTAAAGATCTTCTCCCATTCTGTGAGGGGTCTTTTGGTTTGGGTAGTGATTTCTTTTGCTGTGAAGAAGCTTTTTAATTTGATGTAGTCCCATAGGTTTATACTTGCCTTAGTCTTCTTTGTAATTGGATTCGTTTCATTGAAGATGTCTTTAAAATTTATTCGGAAAAGCGTTCTGCCAATATTTTCTTCTAAGTATCTGATAGTTTGTTGTCTACCATCCATCCTTTGATCCACTTGGAATTTACTTTTATATTTGGTGAAATACAGTGGTTCAGTTTCATTCTTCTGCATGCTTCAACCCATTGTTTCCAACACCATTTGTTGAAGAGACTCTGGTTTTCCCATTTAATAGTCTGAGCCCCTTTGTCAAAGATTAGATGTCCATAGGTGTGGGGGATCACTTCTGGGCTCTCAATTCTATTCTACTGGTAAGTGTGTCTATTCATGTTTCAGTACCAAGCATTTTTGATGACAATGGCCCTATAATACAATCTGAGATCTGGGAGTGTGATGCCTCCGGTTCTGTTCTTTTTTCTCAAGATTGTTTTGGCAATTATAGGTCTTTTCTGGTTCCAGATAAACATTTGTAGCATTTTTTCTATTCACCTAAAAAATGTGCTTGGGATCTTGATGGGGATAGCATTAAATTTGTATATGGCTCTGGGTAGTATATTCATTTTGATGATGTTAATTCTACCAATCCCTGCACATGGACTATTTTCCACTTCTTTGTGTCTTTTTCAATTTCCTTGAGTAGTGACTCATAATTTTCAGTATACAAGTCTTTCACTTCTTTGGTTAGGTTTACTCCTAGATATTTTATTGTTTTTGTTGCTATAGTAAAAGGAATTGATTTCTGGATTTCAATATCTTCTAGCTTAGTGTTTGCATAGAGGAATGCCACTGACTTTTGAATGTTAATTTTGTAGCCTTACCTTACTGTATTTCCTGATGATTTCCAAAAGCTTCTTGCAGGATTCCTTAGGTTTTTCTGTGTATACTATCATGTCATCTGCAAGTAGGGAGAGTTTGACTTCTCTTCCAGTCTGTATCCCTTTAATCCAATGCCCCCCCCAAAAAAGGGCAGGAACAGCCTTTTTATTCTCATATCTGACCTGATAGAATTTAAAATAAATAAGATTAAAAAAGATAGGAATGGACACTACTTAATGCTCAGAGGATCAGTCAATCAAGAGGAGTTAACAATCATTAACATCTATGCACCCAATCAGAAGCCATCTAAATACATCAAACGTCTACTGAAAGAGCTACGGCAATATATTAATAACAACACAGTCATAGTAGGGGACTTCAACACCCCACTCTCTCAACTTGACAGATCATCCAGGCAGAAAATCAGTAAAGACATAAGGGAGCTAAATGAAGAGATAGATAAACTAGAAGTATTGGACATTTTCAGAGTCATTCATCCCAAGAAACTGGAATACACATTTTACTCAAGTCCACATGGGTCATTCTCAAGGATAGACCATGTGTTAGGCCACAAAGACAGCATCAGCAAATTCAAATTCAAGAGCATTGAAATCATCCCAAGCATCTTCTCAGACCACAGTGGAATGAAACTAACACTTTTAACAATCAACAAAAGATTATTAATAGTCCCAAAATGTGGAAGCTCAACAGTACACTTCTTAACAACCTCTGGGTCAAAGAGGTAATCATGGAAGAAATCAAAATGTTTCAATGAAACTTCAATGAAAATGAAGACACAACCTGCTTCACCACTTGCAAAGCTTTCCCCCTATAGGTGTAGACTGGGGGCTTGAACCTGGATCCTTGTGCATTATAATATGTGTGCTCAACCAGGTGTGTCACCACCTGGCCCCAGTTTTTCTATTCCTTATCCCTCTGGGAGCATAGACCCAGGATCATTATGGGGTACTGAAGGTGGAAGGTCTGGTTTCTGTAATTGCTTTCCCATTGAACATGGGCATTGGCAGGTCCATACATACTCCCAACCTGTCTCTACTTTCCTCAATATTTAAAATGGCCACTCTTCAGAAAGCATATTAGAATATACCTAAAACACATTTCCTAATTTTTCCAGCAGAAAGACCCCAAACATAATCTGCTAAATTCTTACCCTTAGATTCCTGATTATTAAACAATTTGTTATGTTTTATATATTAATACTTTTCACCTAACAAGTTGCAGATGCTACCATAATGCCAATCTGACTTTCCTAGTAAGATGACCTCACCAATGTGTTCTGGAACCCTGCCTCCCTAGAACCCTACCCCAGTAGGGAAAGACAGTAACAGGATGGGGGTATGGATAGACCTACCAATACCCATGTTCAGCAGAGAAGCAATTATAGAAGCCAGACCTTTCACCTTCTATACCACATAGCAATATTTGGCCCCCAAAGGGACAAATATTAGGAACCCTTCCAATGGAGGGGAGAGTATATGGAACTCTGGTTGTGAGAATTGTTTGGAATTGTACCCCTCTTATCTCTTATCTTCACTTCCTTTCCAAGTTATACTCATAACTTATCTCCCCTCTTATCTCTTATCTTCACTTCCTTTCCAAGTTATACATTCATTGTTACATCCAAATGTCCCTTCCCTTTTCCTCTTATCTCTCCAGGTTCTGATAGAGTTGGAGTTAAGAGCCTTCTGGTCATCTTTCCCTTATCATTTCTCCCCCACTAGGAGTTTGGATTAAAATTCTTTATAGGGTGTAGAAGGTGGGAATTCTGGCTTCTGTGATTGCTTCAACACTGGACGTGCACTTTGACTATATCCCCAGATTGTTTCTATCTTTCCCTGGTGAGGTAGGGCAAGCATCTATTTCTAAGCTAAAAATCACATAGTAAGAGAATGAACACAATTAAAATGAATGAACAAAATATCCAGATGTCCTGTACCCCATAATGACCCTGGGTCCATGCTCCCAGAGGGATAAACAATAGGAAAGCTATCAGGGGAGGGAATGGGATATGGAGTTATGGGGGTGGGGATTGTGTAGAATTATACCCTTCATATCCTATGGTCTTGTCAGTGTTCCCATTTTATAAATAAAAACTTAAAAAATATCTATATCTGAATGGACACTTTAACTCAGATGATTTAGGAATAGTTAATAAACACATGGAGTTATTTGTTAGTATTTTCAGGTCCCAACATCAACCAGAAGTGAAAAGAAAAACTAGCACACATAGTCCAGTGAGCAACTGTTCCCAAACTGACTTTCTCTAAGAAAGTCTCACAAACAAGGGAAAACTGAATTGCAACACTCAAACAAAAGTTTGCTACCTTTGACTGTTGCTTAGTACAATAACATCAGAGAAAAAAGACATTCAAAGAAAGTTAGCATGCATCAACAGATCAAGGGGGTCAGACAGTGGTCCACCTAGCTAAGTAATCACATTACAGTACACAAAACTTCAGGTTCAAGTCCCCACCGGCAGGGGGAAAGATTCATGGGTGGTGAAGCAGGCTGCAGGTGTCTCTCTGTCTCTCTCCCCCTCTCAACCTCTCTCTGATTCTATCCAATAAAATAAATAAATAAATAAAATAATAAACTAAAAATAAAATAAAATAAAAATTCAAAGAGAAGATAAACTTGATGTGACTCCTGTAGGGTATTTTGTATGTAAATTCTATCTCATTCCAGAACCTAACTGTATAGACATTAATCTTCCATAGCACAGCAATCTTATAAATTTGTCATCTACCAAGCTATCATGGTCCTTTGATTAGCAAGGTAAGGCTATCACAGAAGGTAAAAGTTGAACTTTTGCCTATAGGGAGTTCTTGCTCCAGACTGTCCCTTCTGTGACAAACAGTGTGTATTGCCTTGATTCATGCCATAAGAACTAAAGTAGAGTTTACAGCTCATAACCTTCATAACTGCATGTATACATTCTCATGCTCAAAGCCATTTTCTGTACATAGTTATGTCTAGGGTACTTTTACTGCTTGTTTTCAACAATTATTCTCTACATCATGTTCACTGGGAACATGGAAAATAGAATGATATTCTCAAAACTTCACAACCACTAGAATAGCAAAAAATTACAAAGCTTTGCTGAGCATACCAACGAGTAACTACAAATTCCTGACATTGCTGGAGGAGATCTAAAATGCTGTGAAAAGCTTTGGAATCTCTATTGGCTTCTCATAAATATACACTTACTATTCTACTATGAAAAGTCCCATCACAGAATGTTACCCCCAAATAAACCACCTGTCTTCACAAATCAAGATGCATATAATGTTCTTGGCAGTTTTGTTAATATTTGCTAAAAATAAGAAATAGAGATGACAAGCAAGATAAGAATAAATAAGCAAAATTGGACTGCACATACAATGGAAAATGACCTGTGGGTATGATATGGATGGTCTCAGAAAATTCAAGTTTAAAATAATCTTTTCCTAAACTATGATTTTTTTCTATTGATCCATTATTGTGAATTTTAGACTTGGGAAGACAATTGGAGGACTTATTGTTTCTGGAAATAACCTGAGGCAGAGCATGACTGAGGACTTGAGGGAAGTCTCTGGGTTTGGAATAATGTTCTACAATGTGAATAGGGCTTCACTGTATGGATGGGTACAGTGACCAAAACTGAGCAATTGTACGCTTAAGTGGTTGTGTTGGCAAATTAATCACAATCTCTTTTGTGACCTGAGTGCTCATTTATTTAGGGAAAGGCTTCCTGGTGATGTAATCTGTTTGGGTGTCTGTGATTTACTTTGCATGGACAAGGTAGATGCTGTATTATTGGAGATGTAATAAAATGAATGTTGTGTGTGTTCTATGCACTGCAAAGGTGTGTGTGTGTGTGTGTGTGTGTGTGTGTGTGTGTGTGTGTGTGTGTGTGAGTGTGTATGGGAGTGGATTGCATTTTTTTTTTTTTTAGTATACATGCAAGTTTGAAATTTTTCACAAGGAAATTACAGAAAACTACATAAATGGTACTGTTGACAGATATCTCTAATATACTCAAATATAGGTGTGGTGGCATCTGTATCTTTCTCCCAAGTATCCCTTCTTTATAATGAGCTACTGAGAGAGATTTTACATGACTGCCCTGTTGTATTTGGGTATGGCCACTGGACTTGGGAGTAGAAATGATTAATGGCATTTCTTTCTTTTTGTTTTAATTATATAGGACAGGGAGAAATTTACAAGGGTGGGGGAAGTTCTAGAGGGAGAGAGAAATACAGACACTTCCAGACTGATCTGCCCTTGTAGGTGGGGAGCAGGGATTCAATCCTGGATCCAATCCTGGATCCTGCAAATGGTAATGTGGGCTCTCAATCAGGCTTGGCATTTAGAAATGCCATTTCTAAAAAGGAGAGCTAGGAACCTGTCTATAATCATTATTCTGTCTCTGCTAGAAACTTGGGGATCTCCCAGCTGTAACTCATCTGAAATGCATCTACATAAGCAAATACAAAAATTCTTCCTGATGAAAGCATTTGAGGTGTTATTTATCCCTACAGTATTGTTTAGTCTGGTGTTTTAATAACTTAGAAGACAAATGATGGATAGATGGTATAGATAGATGATAGACAGACAGATGATAGGTAGATAGATGATAGAACTGATAAATTACATAAATGTATAGCTAGTTAGAGAGGCAGATTAACTGACTTTACTTTCTTTTATTTTTAAATTTTTATTTATTTTTATTTATAAAATGGAAACACTGACAAGACCATAGGATAAGAGGGGTGCATTCCTACTCAGTTCCCACCACCAGAACTCCACATCCCATCTCTTCCCTGATAGTTCTCCCATTCTTTAACCCCCTGAGAGTATGGATCCAGCGTCATTATGGGGTGTAAGGTCTGGTTTCTGTAATTGCTTCTTCGCTGACCATGGTCATTGGCAGGCCTATCCATACTCCCAGCCTGTCTCTCTCTTTCCCTAGTGGGGCAGGGCTCTGAGGAAGCGGAGCTCCAGGACACACTGACTTTACTTTCATATGAAGTTCACCTAGCATATTTTTAGAAACATGATTGCACATCTGGGACACCATAGCTTTAAGTTCTCTGGTCCCATCTGATAACCAAAATTAATAACATGAGCTAGCATCTCAGATATGAAATTCTCTGCTACCCCTGTTCTAACTAGAAGTAGTCAAAATATCTTCAACGTCACTGCATCATTCAACTGGAGAAGATGCCTCTTTCCTCTTCAGGCCATTTCTAACACACAGCTGCAAATTTGTAGCAGATGTTCTTTCCAGAGCTGTTTTCTTCCTTGGTGGTTTTCATTAACAATTGTACTAAAGGATTGGGATTGGAGGTGCTATGTTTCTTTAATGCCAAGTCAAGTCTGGGACAAAATGGAAACTGATTTCAATGAATAGGACAGTTTATCATGAAAGAATGTATCACTCTGTGCCAAAAAAATTTCTCCTCTGATTCAATATTGCCTAAAGTTTCATTTCTTGGCAAATATTTTTTCTGTTAAATTTGTATTCACATTTTCAACTTTATGCATCTTTATCTGATCTGACATTTGCATTTATCTGATATTTAGAAGTCTATCTTTGTTTATCCAGATACAAGGAGCTCCCAAAAAAGCAGAAAGGAAGGTAAACTCTCTCAAACGTATAGCACTTTTATGCCTGTGAACCTAATTTTAGAGGCAGCCAACATTTTAAAAAGGTCAAGTCAATAATACTGTTATCAGTAGGATTTTCTTCAACTGTGGTATTGATCTTTTCACTGTAAAACATAACTGATGCTGTCTCAGGCACTGAGACACATGAGGAGGTAAAATATAGAATGAGAGAACTGAGAAAAGAGAGACAAACTGGTCAGAGGGAAAATGAAGAATCACAGGGTGGAAAGAAACAATATAAATGCAGATTCTGGCTGATAGAAAGTTTTCAAAACAGAAAATACTGACATGAGGTGAAGTCCAAGGACAAAAAAAAACTTGAAGAGGCTGAATTAGATACAATTTAGTTGCTAATCAGAGTTGTAGTTATAACCAAAATAGCAATTAATTTTTTGATTTTTTTAATTTAAAGTTCTTTTTATTATCTTTATTTATTGGATAGAGACATCCAGAAATTTAAAGGGTAGGGGAAGATAAAATAGAAGAGAGAAAGAGAGACACCTGCAGCCCTGCTTCACCACTCTCAAAATGTTCCTTCTGCAGGTGGAGGCCATGGTTTAAATCTGGATACTTGCTCATCTTAACATGTGCAATCAGCCTTATGCTCTATCACCCAGGTCCCATATTAGATTTTTTTCAGTAATATTTTTCTGGATCTAATATTTAGAAGAGCATTTGATAATATTCAAACAGGCTCAAGACATTGGTTCAAAGTCAGATGCCATGGAGTCCTGAGTTAGAAAAAAGAAAGGAATTATCTAGTAAAATATTCTATGAGATAAGAGACAATATAATATAAATTGTGCGAGCTATTAAATAAGTAAAAATATTTGATAGTAAGATGTCTTATAATTTTCATGTTCTTTTTCCTTAGTTGTTAGCTTTGTAAAAACTAACCAAAAACAAACAAACAGAAAACTTAAGGCATGCATGTGACTAATCTTTGAAAATTATTTAAAAGTGACAGTTGACAAGCTCTTTGTCAGGGTAACTTGCTCATATATGGAACAAAAACAAGACCACACCATTGTCAGGGTGCAGGTGACATGATGCCTCCAATCCTCTGAGTTCTTGTATGGTTGATAGAATAAAAATAAAATAAAATAAAATAAAATAAAATAAGGTAAGATAAGATAAGATGATTTGATATGATACAATACAATAAAATAAAATAAATGAACAAAGGGCTGCTTAGAAAGCTCCTCTGGATAGTGCACCTGTTTTGTCATATGAAGGAGTCATGTGCCACCCTGCCCCTTACCTCACTGGAGGAAGCTTCTGTGCTGTACTGTGTTCATGTCATTCCTCTCCCCCCCCCAAAAAAAAAAGACAATCAGCTTCTGATGATGACAAAACAAATGCACATCAGAGAGATTAGTGGGAGGAAAAGAACAAATTTAATTGCATATGTTCAGAGAATTTAATGTCTGTAATTTGGGATGACTGAGAGCACAGTTTATTTATTTTTTTTAACCACCTGGGTTGTCACTGGAGATCTATGCCTGTAAGATGAATCACCACTCCCGCCAGTCATTTGTTGCTGTTGTTGTTCTTTATTGATAGAACAGGTAGAAATTGAAAGGGGAAGAGGAATTGAGAAGGAGAAAGAGAGACACCTACAGACATACTTCACTACTCTGGACATGTCCTCCCTAGAGATGGGACAGGGCAGGGGCTTGAACCCAGGCCCTCTGATATTGTAATGTGTGCGTTTAACTGGGTGTGCCACTCCACTTTCCACGCCCCCAAAATACTTTTCTATTATTAAGCTAAAGGCCTTTGCCAGTTGAGGGGAGTGACTCAGATGACAGAATCAAATGCTCTGTTGGCCCTGCCATCAGTTAGGCTTCTCGAATAAAAGACTGTTTCTAGAGGTGATTCTGGTAGTCTTCCTTCTTTAAGGCAACTGTCCCTGAACCAGTGAAATAGCTACCTTGTATAGTGTGCTTCTTTCTATGTTTGCGAGACCCAGATTCAAGTCTTACTCTGTGAGCAATGAAAGAAACAGAGGTCTCTCACTTTTTCTGCTTGTCTAGTTCACTGTCTCTAGAAGTAAACCAATTAGAGTAATGGTCATTTTGTCTTGACTTTTATTCCACTGGCCAAGGTGATACTAAACTAAAAAACCTTCTCTAGTATATCTTGATTCTACTGATACATTATTATGCCAACTGAGGTCATAAGGCATATATAAAAGATACAAAACAAAAACAAATTATTATTTTTTCAAAAGGGACATTTCATACTGTAGTCAAGTGAAGAAGGGCAGTTTACACTTTAGGGAAAGGAAAAAAAAAAGAAGAGAGAGGGGCCAGGTAGTGGTACCCCTGTTTAAGTGCACATGTTACAGTGCCCAACAACCTGGGATCAAGTCCCCATCCCCACCTACAGAAAGAAAGATTTGAGACTGGCGAAGCAGGGCTGCAGGTATCCCTCTCCCTCTCCCTCTCCCTCTCCCTCTCCCTCTCCCTCTCCCTCTCCCTCTCCCTCTCCCTCTCCCTCTCCCTCTCCCTCTCCCTCTCCCTCTCCCTCTCCCTCTCCCTCTCCCTCTCCCTCTCCCTCTCTCCCTCTCTCCCTCTCTCCCTCTTCATTTCCACTTTCCCTCTAGATTTCTGGCTGCCTCTATGCAATAAATAAATAAAGACAATATAAATCATTTAAGAAAACGAAAGAAAGGGAGGGAGGGAAAAGAAAATAAACCGTTCTCCCAGAACTCTTTAAGAAACAGAAAATTTATATGGATTCTTCTTCTGTCAAACATTATCTAAACAATAAAGGAAAGGGAAGACAATACACATGATAATTCTCCAAACCAAGGGAACATGGAGAGTAAGGTGATACTGTCTACCTGAGGGTCTGATTATTGTGAATCCTGTCAGGAGAGTGGTGAGAAGGGGGATTGATATAGTTTGTTCATATGATACTTGTGCCTTAGGTTTTCTTATTCAAGAAATAAATTAAACAAACAAATAAAAGACCTATGGGGGGCCATTGGTGCTCAGGTAAGTATACTTATCACCATGTGCACTGCGGGAATGTCTCAGGAGTGGTGAATCAAGTCTGCAGGTGTCTTTCTCTTTTCCTCTCTATCTCCCCGTCCACTCTCAGTTTCTCTCTGTCCTGTCCAATAAAATAGAAAGGGATGGGGAAATGGAAGAAAGAAAAGGAAACAAACAAACAAACAACAACAAAAAAAAACCTGTTGGGAGTTGTGGATTCATAGTGCCAGCTTCATAGTCCAGGGATAACACTGGTGGCAAAACAAACAAATACATAAACAACACTACCATTAACAAAAGACCTAGCAAGAATGGTGATCCTGAGATGAATGACAATATATCAAAAGTAGACTGTGGTGGGTGTAGCTTTATCTTTTATTATTTACTTTGTTACAAGGTGAAGCTTCACTAAACATTCTCTATTTTTTTTTCTGGAAATTTTTCTAATTCTATCACATACTGTTTCTGCCTCTATCCTTTACTACTTTTGCCTTTTTTTTTTAACAATAATTTACACGGATTGGCACTAAGACAACAAGGAGAGCATACCCTCCCTTGCCTACCGATGTGGCCAAGTGTATGTTCATGTCTGAGCATGTTGAAGTTTAGAGAGAACATGGAAGAGGTCAATAAGAAAGAAAGATATTAAAAATATTAAAAATAAAATATATGGGGGCCAGTTGGTGGTGCATCTGGTTGAGCATACATGTTACAATGCACAAGGACCCAGGTTTGAGTCCCCCAGTCACCACTTGCAGGAGGAAAGCTTTGCGGGTGGTAAACTCTCTCTCTCTCTCTCTCTCTCTCCCCTTCCCTCTCCATTTCTGACTGTATCTATCCAATAACCAAATAAAGATAATAATAATAATAAAGAAAATATGAAGCTCTAGGCTTCATATTTTATGAAAATCTAGGCTTGGGGAGATAGAGCAATTGTTGACAACTTGACAAAAAAAAAGAGGAAATTACACAAGAGGAGTAAGTCGTGCCGTTACCTTCTCATGATTGTTTCATATTATAATTCTACACATATCCAATTTTATTGTAGGGATAGAAGAACACTTGTGGTTGTGGAATAAATGTAGTGAAGTATCTTTAAGAAAATATACTAAGGGGGCCAGGTGGCGGTACACCAGGTTAAGCTCATATGTTACCAAGCTCAAAGGACCTGGGTTCAAGTCCCTGTTTCTCTCCTGAAGGACTCTGCTTCACAAGCAGTGAAGCAGGTCTGCAGGTATCTTTCTATCTCCCATCCCTTCTCAATTTCTCTTCTGTCCTATTTATATAAAAGAAAATGTAGAAAAAGAAAAAAAAATGCCTCCAAGAGGCATGGATTCATTGTGCAGACACCTAGCTCCACTGACAGCTATGGTTGCAATAAAAAATAAATGAATACACAAAAATAGAAAATACATTCAAGTGAACATGACACATTCTATCAGTAGCTTTATAGAACTATTGAGAATACTGAGACTGATGATGTTTGCTAATGGTAAAAGAAAGTTGGATGAATTTAAAGTCAGGACTCATAAAAAGCAGTAAGGATATACAAAAGTGTATCCTAATTTTTGCTTTATAATGGGTGAGGAGAGTTCAAATGATCAGCAACTATAGTTCACGTAAAGTTTCATTTTAGAGAGGAAAGTGGAAGAAAAATCTAGGGAAGGGTAGAAATTCATAAAAAAAATCGTGTGGAGTTTGATGAGGATTTATAAGCTCTTCTTCTGATTGACTTTGGAGGTAAGAGGAGAAAAAAAACACTGGACAGGTTAGACGAAACCATCGATTGTTGGTCCACTTTGTGTAATCATGTAGCAGCCTGACCTGAGGATAATCTTCCAAAGAAGCTCAGAGAATCCCGAGAGCAAAACTGTGCCAGGGGAACTGTAATAGGAGGAGAATTAGACCTCTCTAGTCTAAGGTCCAATGTGAGGATCGATTCTAGCAATTTCCCATAACTGTAACTCATAGAAGAGCACAGACTTGACCTTAGATTCCTATTCAAGATCAACACGAAAAAGAGGTAGACTCCAGAAATAAGAGTCTAGGAGAAGTGGGCAACATTTCAAAAATACTTAACAGAGACCTTTGAGGCATCATTCTCAAAAACCTTCAGACAAGAGAAAGTCAGTGATGGGTGGATGTGATGGACAAGATTATACGGGGGGAGGCTGCTGCCAATGGAAATGAATGGGAACTGGGTTGCATCCAATAATTCAGCAAAATCACATCCATTTTTACGGACATAACTAACATAAACTTCAGGTTTCTTTTTTCTCTTTCTTTCTTTCTTTCTTTCTTTTTTTTTTTTGTAAGTTCTTCTGACTAAATGACACACTTTCCAAGCTTCTCTGTTGATGGACACTACACTAGATAAAGGAAAGAACTGGCATGACCATGCCATTTGGAGACAGTGGTGCTTCCATTCTAGATAAAATGGAGGAAAATGGGAGTTGAGCGTTAGCGCAGTGAGTTGAGCGCAAACCACAAGGATCAATGTAAGGACCCCGGTTCAAGCCCCTGGCCCCCTACCTGCAGGGACTTCACTTCACAAGTGGTGAAGCAGGTCTGCAGGTTGCAGGTGTCTATCTTTCTCTCCCCTTCTCTGTCTTCCGCTACTCTCTCCATTTCTCTCAGTCCTGTCCAACAACGACATCAAGAACAAAATGGAGGAAAATACTCTCGCATCAAATACTAGAGAAGGTCATCTAGTCGAGTCATTTACATTACTACAGTGTCTCCTGTTTAACAAAGTAAGGAGTGTCTGGGCTTACATTCTTTCATTGTAAGGAGAGCTGCACTTTTTGTGAACAGAAATCCGGACCAAATAAGGAAAAAGATCATATAACAAAACTCCTACAACAGCCATACTCTCCCCCTATCATTTTTTTATGTTCATATGATTAATTAGATTTAAAGCTTAATCTTGCTATTTTTTTATCTTTATTTGCTGGATAGAGACAGTCAGAAACTGAGAGGGAAGGGGGTGATAGAGAAGGAGAGAGACACCTGCAGCACTGCTTCACCACTGTGAAGCTTTCCCCTTGCAGGTGGGGGCCAGGGGCTCGAACCTGGGTCCTTGCGCACTGTGACATGTGCGCTCAACCAGGTGCGCCACCACCTGGCCCCTAATCTTGGTATTTTTAATCTCTACAGCAATATTCTGCAAGGATTTCAAATTTCTATTTTCAACTAACATTGTAACATCACTGCTTTCTAGATTGATTTTTGTATCATGTTGCAAAGCAACAACAGATTGTCCTATATTCTGGACAGATTTCTAGTTTCAGAAACAAACAACAACAACAAAGTGAAGTCACTGCACTATGTATGCACCTCTCTTGGGGTTGGCTATTAGGCCATTCAAGGAACTTGAGGAAAACAGATAGAAATTAAAATATAATGAGAAAGTAACAAGCTAACCACTCAATGCCATGTGACAGATAAGTGAGAATACAATAAAACACCAGGGTAATTATTCCTACACTTTCATACATCTTTTCTAAAATTAACAATTTAAAGTAATGTTTCATGGGGTTGACTGGCAGTACACCTGGTTGAGTGATTTGTTACCATGCATAAGGACTTGGGTTCAAGCCCGTAGTCCTCACCTATAGGGGGAAAGGTCCACAAGTGGTGAAGCCAACTACAGGTGCCTCTTGTTCTCTCCTTCTCTATCTCCCCCAACTCCTTTCAATTTCTCTATCTTATCAAATGAAAAGAAATAACAAAAACAGTAAGAGGAATAGCCTCCAGAGCAGTGGATTCATTGTGTAGGGACTGAGCACTAGCAATAACCCTGGTGTCAAGTTTTAAAAATTTATAGTTTCATCAATAAAAACCATCTTTTATTTATTTATTTATGTATTTATTTATTTATTCCCTTTTGTTGCCCTTGTTGTTTTATTGTTGTAGTTATTGTTGTCATTGTTGTTGGATAGGACAAAGAGAAATGGAGAGATGAAGGGAAGACAGAGGAGGAGAGAAAAATAGACACCTGCAGACCTGCTTCACCACCTGTGAAGTGACTCCCCTGCAGGTAAGGAGCTGGGGGGCTCAAACCGGGATTCTTACACCGGTCCTTGCGCTTTGTGCCACCTTCACTTAACCAGCTGTGATACTGCCCAACTACCAATAAAAATCATATTTAGGAGGCCATGCAGTGATAATGATTCATGATCGGCGAAGCTGGCAAGTTTCTATCTTCTTTTCCCCTCTCTAGCTCTCCTACCCTCTCAATATGTTTCTGTCCTGTCAAATAAAAAAAAATGAAATAGAAGTAAAATAAAACATAAAAAAATGGCCACCAGGTACTGTGAATTCACAGTGCTAGCACCAAGCCCCAGCCATAACCCTGGTGGTAATAAATAAGTAAATAAATAAATAACATCTTTAAACAACTGTTCAAATTATCAATTAGGATGATCTGTGTGCTCATATTTCAACAAGGTGAGACTGATGAAACTGCTCAAGAATGTTTAGCAAATGTCTAGCTGTGCTCAGTACTACATAGCTCACATTCTCTTTTTAAAAAATATTTCTAATATCTTTATTTATTTATTGGATAAAGACAGCCAGAAATTGAGATGGAAGAGAGAGGTAGAGGGGGAGAGAAAAGTAACATAGTGAGCCAAAAAAAAAAAAGATAACCAAAAAATTAACAGATAAAATGCTATTACAGTGCATGTATAAGTTATGTATATATAGCAATATATATATGCATATATGCACATATATTACAAGCCCACCTTAAATTTTTGCATAAATAAAACTATATTTAAAAAGTTTTGTTTCTCCATCAGGGCTTATCACTGGGGCCTGGTGTGTGCACTCCCAATAACAGAGAGACACCTGCAGCCTTGCTTCCCCACTTGTGAATCTTTCCCCTTGCAAGTAGGGATCAGACGCTTGAAACCAGATAACTGTGCATTGTAATGTGTTCACCAAGCCCCAGCTCACATTCTCTACTCTGTTGTAGTTATGTGATCAGAAGCTTATCTGACCACTATCAATTTCAAAAGATTAGAAACTATAAGTTGGGCAGTGATGTACATGGTAAAGCACACATATTACAGTGCTCAAGGAGCAGGGTTCAAGTCCCTGGTCCTTTCCTACAGGGGAAGCACCATGATGGTGTATCAGTGATGCAGGTTTCTTTCTTTCTCTCCCTGCCCTCTCAATTCACTCCCAATGGTTTTCTGCCTCTATAAAAAGTCAACACCCATGTTCAGCGGAGATGCAATTACAGAAACCAAACCTTCCACCTTCTGCACCCCATAATGACCTTGGGTCCATACTCCCAGAAGGATAAAGAATAGGAAAACTATCAGGGGACGGGATGGGATACAGAGTTCTGGTGGTGGGAATTGTGTGGAGTTGTATGCCTCTTATCCTGTGGTTTTTGCCACTGTCTCCTTTTTATAGATAAAAATTAAAAAGGGGGTGGTAGCACAGCGGGTTAAGCTCACATGGCACAAAGCACAAGGACCTGCATAAGGAACCCGGTTCAAGTCCCCACCTGCAGGGTGGTGTCAATTCACAAGTGGTGAAGCAGGTCTGCATGTGTCTATCTTTCTCTCCCCCTCTCTGTCTTCCCCTCTTATCTCCATCTTTCTCTGTTCTATCCAACAACAATGACAGCAATAACAACAACAATAATAACAAATATGATAAACAACAGGGGAAGCAAAAGGGAAAAAAAATAGCCTACAGGAGCAGTGCATTCATAGTGCAGGCACCAAACCCCAGAATAACCCTAGAGGTTAAAAAAATGTAATAAAATACGGGAAAGTGGGCCCTATCCAAGGGTTCCAGGACTGGGGGAAGTAGGGGCTCTATAGTGGAGATGTGAGGTTCCTGCTGTCTTAGGGTTCAAAAAGACAATCAATAGTTAATGTTATCATCACATTATTTGGTAATTGGGTTAACTTTGAAAAGTCCTTTTGTTATGGTTTGCTGTACAGTATCCAGTATCTTGTATATAGCTGTACTATTGGATGCTTCTAATCTACTTGGTCTAGGATTTTGAGAGAGTCCGCATATCAAATACACAGCCTATATATTAAAAGGATTCAGTTTGTGTTTTGAGAAACTTTGAGACATACAATTGATTTTCCCCCTCTCATATTAATTAACTACTGATTTATATGTCTACATTTTGCTAGGAGTGTACATAAACACCATTCCCACCACCAAAGGACTGTGACCCATCCCTCCCGCCCACTCCCACCCCCCACTGGCCCAGAAAGCTGCATGTCTACCCCTCACCACTGGGTTTTTACTTTGGTGCCCTACTTACAATTTGATCAGGTCCTGCTTTTAGTTTCCCTTTCAGATCTTCTTAGTCAGCTTCTGTTGATGAGTGGGATCATCCCATACTCATCTTTATCTTTCTGACTTAGTTCATTTAACATAATTCCTTCTAGCTCTGTCCAAGATGGGTCAGAGAAGGTGGGTTCATTGTTTTTGATCGCTGCATAGTATTCCATTGTGTATATATACCACAGCTTTCTCAGCCACTCATCTGTTGTTGGGCACCTGGGTTGCTTCCAGGTTTTAGCTATTATGAATTGTGCTGCTATGAACATAGGAGTACACACCTCTTTTTGGTTGGGTGTTATGGAGTCCTTGGGGTATAACCCCAGGAGAGGAATTACTGGATCATATGGAAGGTCCATGTCTAGCCTTCTGAGAGTTTTCCATACTGCTCTCCACAGAGGCTGTACCAATTTACATGCTTCACCTCAGACTGTGTCCAGAGACTTCACGTGTGGAATGACAACCCTTCAGCTTCATTACTCGGGTGAGACCTTTCCTTTTATAGTACACTCTAATTTCATCTCAGGTAGTTCACTTTCTAACAAAGTCCCATAACCTAGATATACACCAGTTTCTGTGAGAGAGAGCTTACGTGCACACGTATCCATAAACTACTGCAAAATATATACCTGAAAGCAGAAGTACACTAGAGTTTGCAGTGAGTACCTCCCTAACATTTCCTCTCCACTATTCCAAGCTTGGGATCCATGATTGCTCAACAAATTGTTTGGCTTCGTATGTTAACTCTCTTTTCAATCACCAGGTTCCAGATGCCACCAGGATGCTGGCCAGGCTTCCCTGGATTGAAGACCCCACCAATGTGTCCTGGAGCTCAGCTTCCCCAGAGACACACCTTACTAGGGAAAGAGAGAGGCAGACTGGGAGTATGGACTGACCAGTCAATGCCCATGTTCAGCGGGGAAGCAATTACAGAAGCCAGACCTTCTACCTTCTGCAGCCCTCAACGACCCTGGGTCCATGCTCCCAGAGGGATAGAGAATGGGAAAGCTATCAGGGGAGGGGGTGGGTTATGGAGATTGGGTGGTGGGAATTGTGTGGAGTTGTACCCCTCCTCCCTTATGTTTTTGTTCATTAATCCTTTCTTAAATAAAAAATTTTTAAAAAATGCTCTGACAACTTATAATCCTGTATATGTCCTAGCATTTATTAGCTACTTATATTGTTTCCAAGTAAGTGGGCATATCCTTTATTAATTAGAACAATCTGCCAATAAAAAAGTATAAAATAAAGAAAAATAAATAAATAAATAAAAATGGGGGAAGGGAATAGCTACTGGGAGTGCATGCACCAAACCGCAGTGATAAGCTCTGATGGAAAAAAAAAATTTGGAATGTAGTTTTATTTATGCAAAAATTTAAAGTGGGCTTGTAATATATATGTATAAATACATGTATATTTGTGTATATATACCTAACTTATACATGCACCATAATGGCATTTAATCTGTTAAATATTTGGTTATTATTTTATATTTCTTTATTGGTTCACCATTTACCTTTTTTATTTATATAAAGGAAACACTGACAAAACCATATACCATTTACCTTTTAAGAATTTATCACATTTTAGAATTTAGATGTGAATGTAGAATACCAGCATGTCTATAAATGTTTCCTTATCTTCTAATAATAAGTATATTAAAAATCCCCATATTTTAAAGGATTTTTACAAACTAAAAACTGTTCAGCATTCGGAAGTGTTCCATATATGGATTACTTGAACTTCGATCACTATTCCTGTTGATTTTTAACTGTCTTGTCATGTTAATAATTAAAGGAGATCATTACATATATGAAGTAGAAGTAGAGCGAGAGGTAAGGGATTTGAGAGATGGGAGATATGAAAGAGAGGAGACAGATGGTGTACAAAGCCAGGAGTAGGCAAGAAACCAGAAAACAAACAAGAAACACAAAGTGAGGGGTTTAATTTAGCATTTGGCTCAGAATGTTGTGTTTCCAAAACATAATGCAAAGAAATCAATTTCTAGTCTTTTTTGAAGCCAGGATTTGACAGGTGGCTGAACTCTACCCTTTACCAAATCCCAACCCTCAATTATGGATTGAATTCCTGCCACTCTTGATATTTTTTGTTTACTTTTCAAAAACACTAAAAGAAATCAATAGCGAGGTGAGAAAAATAAAATGGACAATAGGAAAAGACTATGTTGACTAAATACAATTTTATACAGATTTCCAGATTTATCTCTTCCCCAACCCCCCAACCCTATCTCCCTTCTTTTTGTCACCAGTGTTATTGTTCTGGCTCAGTACCTTAACACTTCACTGTTCCTACTGGCCTTTTTTTTTTTCTTTTCTGCTGATAGAGATAGAGAGGGAAAAACAAAAGAGGGAGATAGGGAGACAGAGAGAAACCTGCACCATTCCTCTGGTTTGCAAGTATGATTATGTGTGGTCTACCAGGTGTGTCACTATCCACCTCCCTTCCTCCAACTGGGATTTATTTGCTTACAAGACTATGCCTTGCACCCTTAGTTTTTATCTTTTTAGTAGACAAATTTCTTTTCAGGTAGCTCAAAAGCTGGCAAGAGAAGGGAGGATGTCTTTCTAAGGTCATCACTGTAATTTACTAAATTACATGCTAAACTAATTTACTAAATTACATGCTAAACTCCTGAGGTTAAACTGGGGTCAAAATTGTAAGTATCTTTCAGATCAGGTAACCGAAAATAGGGTGTGGTATTTGTGTATTTATTTATTGTTTTTAATTTCTGATCTAGATAAAATTCTTTCTAGTCCCAAGAACAAGTGTTAAATGGTTAGAACTTTCTAACTAACCCATTGTTGCCACAATAAATAAAATCAGCCCCAAGGGAAATGTGTCAGTCTTTTTCCAAATGCCTTCTTCTTCTAGCGTTTGCCCTCCAAATGCCTTAGATAATCCAGAAGAATTTAGGTCTCCTTTCATCTAATGTGGTTCTTGAAATACTGAGACCCATTTCTTCACCTTCGCCAGAACTGAAAATGGTGGTGGATGCTTTATTTTCTTTAGGCAACCAATTGAAAACTTTGGAGTGAAATAATGGCTGAGCAGTTGAGGAGTCATTTGCCTCTAACTATTAAAAGGGTAGACATACTTAACTGAAAGGCAGGCAGGCAGGCAGGCACTCAAGTCCATAGAAGCAAGTAACCTAAATATAAAAAATTACTTTAAGCTTGAAGAACTCTTAGAGCTACAATTCATATTCAAAACACACACACACACACACACACACATGGGCTGGGTGGTGGTGCTCCTGGTTGAGTACACATGTTAAAATGTGCAAGGCCGCAGGTTTGAACCCCTGGTTTCCACCTACAGGGAGAAAGTTTTGTGAGTGTTGAAGCAGTGTTTCAGGTGTCTCTCTGTGTCTCTCTATCACCCCCTTACCTCTTGATTTCTGGCTGTCTCTATCCATTAAATATATAAAAATAATAAAAAAATTTTTTCAAAACACACACACACACAGAGGGAGGGGGGAGAGAGAGCTTGAGAGAAGGGAGAGAGAGAAACACATGCCAGAGGCCTGTTTTCAGTTAAGAAAACAGAAGGGGATCTAGTAAAAATTTCATGGTGCTCTTTATAATATCAAGCAGCACATTTTCTTTGTTCAAACCACATAGACAGGTGATCAAGTAAACACAGAACAGAAAATGATATCTTCAAGTTTGGCATAAGCTGAAGGAAATTGTGGTGAAGTCTGGAACAAACAGAATTTTATATAGTGTTGTGACCACTTTCTGCTTAATTTTTCTTCAAAACTCTTAAATTGTTCAAAGTTACCCTGTCACATCTTCAGTGTGTGGAAAAAAAATCCTTTAATTTGGGGTCAAAATGGAAATACCTGAATTGTTGTCTTATATTTTCTTATAAACAGTACATTTACTTAATTAATTTTAGCATTCACATTATTCTTTGTGATTTGAGTAGCACTAAAGTACACATGGGTGATACATTTGGAAAGAAAAATATTTCTAGGCCTGGGTGGTGGTGCACGTAGCTGAGCACCCATGTTACAATGAGCAAGGCCTCAGGTTTGAGCCCCCAGTCCCCACTTGTAGGGGAAAAGCTTTGTGAGTGGTGAAGTAGGGCTGCAGATGACTCTCTATCTCTCCCTCTCTATCAGCCCCTTCCTTCTAGATTTCTGACTGTCTCTATCCAATAAATAAAATAAAGATAATTTAAAAAATTTTAAAAAGAAAAATATTTCCACTAGTTTCATAGAGCTACTCCTATTATATGAGTAGAAGTCAACAAACATTTGCTTGGCAGACAAATTTACATACAGAAAAGGAACTCTCTATATCTGGCTGAGGTTCTTACAATGCTAATGTTATAATGAGAATATAATATAGTTATATGAGCACAATTAATTGTGACAGGAACTTTAGAAAATATGAAATATCACGCAAAAAGCTGTTATTTAACAAATGGAACAAAATTTAAATGAGATTACTTAATGATTTTTCAAAGATCTTTCTTGTGAAATCTTTTCAACAAACACTAAGCTATTTGTTTTACAGATGAGACAAGTGAGATCCAGAGAATTTTTATGATTGATATAATTCTACATGGCTTAGTAAATGACAGAGGTGAAACCAAAATCAGTTCTGTTTTCTTCTGCACTGATTTCTTTTGGCACTTGCTGTGTGGAAAATTAATTTCTGGGTGCCAATTATTCCAATCAGATCTGCCCCTGTAGATCAAAGGCTGCAACCCCTATTTAGGTAGAGGGTGTGGCATCTTATTTCCATAGCTTTTATTTTATCGTTTTTCCTTCCTATTTAATATCACTTTGGGTCATATGGATATCTCTGACCTTAGTCAGCAAAGATTTTTGTGGGCTGTAAGACCACTTCCTCTTGTCCACTTCCAAGTGCAAAGGGATGAATCCCTTAACTTTCTCTATAATATGAGAGACTTTTAGTTAAAGGTCAAATGCATCTTCAGATTTTAGCCAATCTTTGATATTACAGCATTGTTAATAATCAACTAAAAATAAGTTGAGTCTCCCACACATTTTTTAGAAACCCATCTATTTAAGTTCTCCATTTAAGTTTACCGAGTGTCCAGTATAACTTTCTGTGTGAAGTGCTATAGTGTAATAACATACTCCTAACGATATACGTGAATATGTATAGTTTAGTCATATACACCCTAGAATATACACATAAAACAAGGATTGTATGTTTGAGTGGGAACTCAGCCCATTGTGATGATGTCTCTCAAAGTCAGTTATGTGTGAGAACATCTGCTTTCCAGAAATGCCAACCAGACAGGAATACCAGAATCACAGTGTCATAGAATTTAATTTGTGTTGACATACATATTGTTGACTGAAATAGATTTCATCCTTCCACAAGAAATGAGAAGAGGAAAAAAAATCAGTGGTTAAACTTACTGAGAAAGAGGACTGTTGGCAAGAACCATGTCCATGCTATTATCGTTTAAGGTACCAAGCTATATCTCTCGTCATTCCTAGTCATGTGATAGGTCATAGTTGCAACTCTGATAAGGTGTCTCCTCCAGAGACCATGTGATCTTTTAGTTGTTTTATAGAATGTTAAAACTCAGTTCTCCCATAGTTAAGTGTGCACTCTAAAATCCCCTATCAGCACCATTGCTATTGTGTATTCACTCTGAATGAATAACATTGTCTAACTATGTGATCCAAAAGCTCTGTTGATTAAAGTCTTTAGGTTCATGATTAGTCAACAATATGTTCTGCCTTATATCTTAACTCATTTTCAACCACTAGGTTCCAGACACTATCATGATGCCAACTGGACTTCCCTGGGCAGACGACCCTACCAATGTGTCCTGGAGCCCCACTTCCCTAGAGCTCTGCCCCACTAGGGAAAGAGAGAGACGGACTGGGAATATGGATTGACCTGAAAACACCCATGTTCAGTGGGGGAAGCAATTACAGAAGGCAGACCTTCCACCTTCTGCACCCTATAATGACCCTGGGTCCATACTCCCAGAGGGAAAAAATAGGGAAGCAATCAAGGGAGGCGGTTGTATAGGGAGTTCTGGTGGTGGGAATGGTGTGAATTGTACCCCTCTTATCCATTTTATAAAAAGAAAAAAAAAAAACATTGTCAATACTTCCATTTTATAAAAAGAAAAAAAAAAACAATCTGCTAACTGAAAAAATAAAGTGCCAGAGAAGCTAGTTATTATGGGAGAAGAAAAATGCTATCCCTCCCCCCGACACACACTGCTTTGAGCTTCCATAGGTACTGTAACTTCTGGCTTTTGAGGAGCAGTGCTGTTCTCCAATCCTGCACAACCAAGCAATTACAGAACTTTACTGTTAATATAAAAGTGGAGCTTTCACTGAGGAAGTAGTATAATGGTTACATAATTCTTTCATGTCTGAGACTCTGAGGTCCCAAATTCAATCCCCAGCACCATCATAAGCATAGTTGAACAGTACTCTGGTATATATCCCATTCTCACCCCTCCTGTATCTCACTCATTAAAATAAATAAACAATATAGTTAATAAATTAAAAAGTAGAACTTTTCTGGCTCTCCTCTGGTACCAAATAAATACAAAAATGTCCAGGTATTTTTTTTTTAAATAATGAGTGTGAAGATTTTTCTAATACCTGTAAGGATAATAGATCAACATTTATGTTGTATGATCACTAGATATGTCCTCAACATACAAAAGTCCCATTACCTACTTCCTAAGAGAAAGAACGATTTTGCCCCATATCAGTGAAAAGATCACCTAACAGTCACTGGAAAGATGACCCATTTCATTATCATCTGATAAACCATGTTGGTAGAAGCTCATAGATGTAACATTTTCCAATTTTAGCATGTGCATAGTTTTACTATGTCCGTTTAATAAATAACTTTCTGGTACTGAATGTTTAACAGTTGGATCTGTTTTCCCCATGGAATCTTTATAAATTAGTTATTTGATATTGGCTTACAGGCTGATAAAATTGCAGGGCTGTATTTCCACACCACATCCATCATCAAAGTTCTGTGCTCCTACCACACCCCCACCAACAGTTAACCACCAGAGTTTTCACAATCTTTTAGAGACCTTTTGGTCACTTTCTGTTATAGCACAGGTTCATGTGTTTCAATTCTCTATATTCCTCATGTGATTGAAATAATCTGGTAACTGAACAACTGGCTCTTGTAAACCATTATAAATCAACACCATCACAGGCTTTATAATTGCAGAATTCTCACACAGGATAGAGTTTGCCTTTGATAGAACCTACTTTTCTTTTCAGGATCATTTGAAAATGGTGACAAACTGATAATTGCTCCCTGTCCATTTGGAAGACAGCTGTGTAAGAAACAGGCCTTTCTATTTAGGTTACTAGGCTAAAAAGACCTATTCTAAGGATTTCTGGAATTTAACTGTGATGCACCATTCTGAGGTTATGGACTAAGGATACATCAAACTGAGATGCATTGGAGGGACAACTGGTACACCCAGAATAAGAGGGCTTATAATTGTGTTCCTGATGGAAGTGACCTTTGATGGTAAAGAAAAAGATGTTTGAGGCCCAGGCCCACAGAATCTATGGGAAAATCAAAGGATTCCACCCCAGGTGAGGGGGGTTCTAGAAGTGACCCATAAGGCCACCATTAAGTGAGCCAGTCTCTTACCCTTTCCCAGATTATTATCAGGGGGTGATAATAATGCTGATGTTATCAAACTAGATTAAGAAACATATTTTATTTTACTTTGTGTAATTAATTGAGTAGACTAAGTGATTGAGAGAAGTGAAGTAGGGGGTAGGAGAGAAGGGTGTTTAACCCTACATAATATTTGATTAGAAAGATTATGGTGCCCTTTTTAGGAATTTCTAGTAGATTGAAGAGCACAATGAACCTGAGTGAAGACACAGGTTCAGACCCTCAGTTCTCATCTGTGTAAGGAAAAGTTCACAAACTGTGGAGCACTATGCAGGTGTATTTCTCTCCTCCTTTATCTCATTCCACTCCTGTTTTTCAGTGTCTATCAAATCCAAAAACCAAAAAATGAACAATCCACCCAGTAGTGATGGAGTCATGCATACGCTGAGTCCTAGTAATAATCCTAGTGGTAAGTAAATAGATAAATAAACAAATATAAGATGAAGAGAAGTCAAGCAAAAGTGAAATAAGAACTATAAAAATGTAGAAGGAAAATCAGTTTTTTATTTAATCCATTCATTAATTTAATTATAAGAAACCTGTGTCCATATGAATCATTTAGATTTATAATGGTAGTAGACTCAATACAAACATAAATCTATAAATCTTGTAAGAGAAACAATTATGGAAAATATACTGCAACAGAGAAAATTTAATGAAAGAGAAAGTCACAAGTTGGGGCTTCAATAAGGAATTCAGAAATCATTCTGAGAAAGTAGCATTTGGAAAAAGAGTTGAATGATAAGAGAAAGGCAGCTAAACAAACATCCAGAGTCAAGCATCAATTAGAAGGAACAAAAAATACAGACACCGGACCAGGATAATGCCCTCACAATTAACAGCTCTTGTTGCTGGACCTATTGAATGAACATGGATGAGATTTGTGGGTAAGACTAAAGAAAATTACTCAAGAGTTGAGCATGAGGTGTTTGGTACATGACACACAAATACTGAGTGATTTTGTTCTAATTTAATGAGTTTATTGAAATAGTTGACATGCAATGTGCATTTTCAATGATATCATTCTCTTTTCTTACAGGGAGTGTGGTTAACAAAGAAATAAGAGCAGGGGATGAAGTATGGACAAGTTTGGAAGAATCTAGAATCAGATACCTTTGATTTTTTTATTATATAATCATAGTACAAATATGCAGATGGACAGAGCTTGCAAGGGGATAATATAGAATGTATAAACTTTAGAAAGGAGCAGAAAATGGCTATGTTGAAGGAACACAAGGTCACAGGTTTAGGTTAGCCCTACTGAATACAATAAGCCCCAGTGTTTCTTGTATAGCATAGTCCAATTCAACCTTTCAGATTAAATGCTTAAACGGAATGGAGACTGCTTCAACTTTCATATTGGTGGTTGCTACTGAAAATGATTGGTTTAGTCAGCAAAGTGCCAGCAGAGAAGTGAAACTTGAAACTTTCTGACAAATAATGGTTTATAGTGGTGCAAAGAATAAAATTTAGGGAGTATTTTTTTCTCCAAAAAATAGATTAAGGAGGGACAATTCATTTTCCATCTAGCTAGAATAAAAACCTTTCAGATGATGATGATATTAGTTGTGTATACCATGGACAGAAAGACACTTTGTGAATTCATCTTGGAATTAGACGGTACTTGAAAACAAAAGCATTTATTCCATTACATCTATTTATGGGTTCTATGATTCAGTAATTGACCTAGAAAGGGAATAAGTCATTTGCAATTAACCTGAAGATAAAACTGCTAGGATTATGCATTTTCTATAAAATTTTGAATGAGTCATTATGAATCAGTTCACCTCAATTACACAAAAAACTGAAATTCTAGACAGGCCTACGCCACATACTATGTTTCAAAATTAATTAATGTTATCTATCACTAAGAGATACATTTGCAAGATGTATTTGCAAAGCTTGTGTGTGGTGAATTTTCAGCCTAGATATGAAAATGAAATATAATGGTGGCAAACTTCAGTGGTTGTCTTTTGTCTTCAAGTAGTTCACTTTACAAAGCAATCTCATATATATGTCAGGAAGTCAGGGATTTAGTGATTTTGTTTACAGGTAGGCTTAGTCATTGTGTTGTTTCAGACCTACTATCCACCATCCATATTTGTTTGCAAACAACATATGATTATTAATTAATTCCATTATTCTTAGTAGAGTGAATATGAAAGAGACCACCACATTAAAGTTTCCTGTAATGCAATGACGTCCTGGCTCAAACCTGTGTTGTGCACATGACAAATCAGGGCACTATTCAAGTATGCTATTCCACCTTTTATAATTAATGTCAGCAGTTAGCTATTAGCAGGTATGCATGAGTAAATTAAAAATGCACACATATGCATTGTATGAGATTTGTGAGTAGGAAAGTCCTGCAACAAATATTTCATATAACTTATTTTTAACATTTATTAGGGTAAATACTATTGTAAATGGTGTAGTACTGTGATTCATAACAATGAACATCTGTTTTTGCATATTATTGACTGAAAGAACAGCTAACAGAATTTTGAGAGATTTTTGTTTGTTTGTTTTTCAGAACACTGCTCAGCCCTGGCTTATGGTGGTATTGAGGAATGAACCTGGGACTTTGAAGTCTCAAGCATGAGAGTCCCTGAGTCTCTTTGCATAACCATTATGCTATCTACCCCCCAACCTGCAGAATTTTGATAACAAAATCAAAGTAGAAAGGGAGAGAGAGGGAGCAGAGTAAGTAGAATGAGGATGAGAAAGATGATACTGAAAAAGGACACATAAGTATCCAAGGAGGATGAAAGAAAAGATAAGCAAAAGCACCAGTAGAAGAGGAAACAGAGGGACAATGCAACTACTATCTTTGATTCTATGGCTAAAGTATACAATCAGGGCTAGAGTGTACCTAGCCAGTTATTCTGCTAGTAAATACCAAAATTGTGTTTACTGTGATTTCCTTTAATGTTTATCAGAGTATTCTTTAATGATCAAGATACAAACATATTTTCTTGGTTTACTTTCATTTTTATTGAGGAAATGTTTCACAAGTCTCCTGTCTCCATGGCCTAGCTTCATATATCCTCAAAATATGTATCATTCCACTTCATCCAATATCAACATACCATCTCCCTCCGCCACAGAAAAGAAAAGTCTTTTTAAAAGTATTTATTTAGGGAGTCGGGCTGTAGCCCAGCGGGTTAAGCATAGGTGGTGCAAAACACAAGGACTGGCACAAGGATCCAGGTTTGAGCCCCTGGCTCCCCACCTGCAGGGGAGTTGCTTCACAGGCGGTGAAGCAGGTCTTCAGGTATCTGTCTTTCTCTCCCCCTCTCCGTCTTCCCCTCCTCTCTCCATTTCTCTATGTCCTATCCAACAACAATGACATCAATAACAACAATAATAAAAAAAAAAAAGGCAACAAAAAGAAATATATTAAGTAAATGTTTTAAAAAAGTATTTACTTAAGGAGAGGAGGAGAGAAAGAATCAAAGTAGCACTCTGTCAAATGAGATGCTAGGGATTGAACTTGGGGGTCTCTTGATGGAGAGTGCAGTGTTTTGGTGAGTGCACTATTATTCCTGGGCTGCAGAGAGAAAGAAGTTTTTAAAGCGATTCACTTCAAATCACTACAAAGCAATAGTGATTTAAATAGCCTGGTGTTGCTATAAACAGATGCTTGGATTAAGGAAACAGAATCAATCACCTAATATAATCCTTTGTAGATACATTCAATTAATAAATGACAGAAGAGGCCAAACCACTCAATAAGGGTAAAAACTTCTCTTCAACAAAAAATTCTCAGAAAACTGGAAATCCACACATAGAAAAGTGAAACTAGATCACTGCTTCACACTATGCACCAAAATCATATCAACATGGATCCAAGACTTGGATATTGCAGCAGCAACTCTAAAATCTCAATATTTGTCTCACCTTGGATGGGATTTAAAGGAATAGTGTTGGGTGGGGTGAATTAGGAAGAGAGAGATGGATACTAGATGACCTCACTTGTAGGTAAACCTTGGGAAATCAGGAGGTAGCTTGGACTGTGGGTGGTGTGCTACACCAAACCAAGTGGCTCTGGGGAAGGAATGAAGAGTTGGGACTGTAGGGTGAGGGTCCTAAATAAGAGTATTTTTCAGACACCTGTCACATGAAGCTGGGGGATTATGCCCATGTGTAGACAACTGTGTTGTAAATCATTTTCCCCTCCCCCCACTACAAGGGGAAAATGAACTCAAATTGAATATTGAGGGATGCATTGCTTGGTATTCTAAAAATATTTTCTACTTATGAAGAAAGTACTCATTAAAGCCACTCCAACATTGTACAGTTGATTAGAAAGTCATATTAGGGCCACATAGTTCAGGTCTCCAAGAAGCCAAGGAAAAGATACAAAAGAAGGTTTTTAGAAAATATTCAAGTTTGGGATTGACTAGTCTTCAAGACAGGTTCCTAGAGACCTTGGAAGTTCTGCTGAAAAGATTTTTTTCAAAAGATTTTTTGCTGAAAAGGTCAACTTCTCAGCTGCAGGGTTTCCTTGCACTTTATCTACATCTGCCTGTTTCAGTCAACTTTTTGTTTATTTTCCAGATAAACCAAGTCACCCATTTCCTTTGTTCATGTAATCACCAAATTCTGTATTTGTCCAGAGGTTTATCATTAAACCAGCATGAAATCTGCTAGCAGTCCTATATAAGAGAGATAGATAGAATATAGACAGATAAAGTTATATTATAGATATATAGAGAGATAGACAGACAGAGAGAAAGCTGTCAACTGTAGTCAGGAAGTGAGTGCAATTATAGGTGTGGATTCCCTTTCCTCTGAACTAAGAATGACTGTCATTTCTATGCTTGCCTTTTTCTGTCACTGAGTATCTGAGAGATGACTCTGATTACAGCTCAGAAAGCCCCCCCTCTTCAAAATCTTAATATCTAGTAATACATTAATGAATAAAAGGGATGATGACAAAATCAAAAGGAAAATTTTGTATAAAGCCCCCTGAGGCAGTGTCATTATACTGTATAGTCAAATATCTCCTTAAGTAAGCTCCTAAAATTAGGGCATCATGTGGTTGTTCAGTCATATATCTAACACATGTCATGTTTTATATATATAAACTAAATATATAATGATAAATGTACATATATTGAAACCCACTCCCATGACTTTTTTAAAGTTTAAATTATTATAGGCCATGGCATATAATTAAACTAGACACATGACTATGCAACTACAAAAGATTTATGTTGGGCCCAGGTGGTAGCACACCTGGTTGAGCACACGTTACAATGTGTAAGGACCCAGGCTCAAGCCCTTGGTCCCCATCTGCACGCAGACGCAGAAAACTTTGCAAGGGGTGAAACAGTGTTGCAGGTGTCTCTCTGTCTCTCTCCCTATCACACTCTTCCCACTCAATTTCTGGCTTTCTCTATCCAATAAATACATCAATATAATAAAAAATTAAAGTTACAAAAGCTTTGTTTTTTATATGAAATGATGATGTCAACTTTCTGAGGTAAATGAGAGAGGCCACATATGTTAACTTTTCTCAAGGAAGGTACCTCAGATGTGATGCTATTTAAGATAAGAATTGAGGGAGTCGGGCTGTAGCACAGCGGGTTAAGCGCAGGTGGCGCAAAGCACAAGGACCGGCACAAGGATCCCGGTTTGAACCCCGGCTCCCCACCTGCAGGGGAGTCGCTTCACAGGCGGTGAAGCAGGTCTGCAGGTGTCTATCTTTCTCTCCTCCTCTCTGTCTTCCCCTCCTCTCTCCATTTCTCTCTGTTCTATCCAACAACGACAACAACAATAATAACTACAACAATAAAAACAACAAGGGCAACAAAAGGGAATAAATAAATAAAATAAATATTAAAAAAAAAAAAGAATTGAAGTATGAGAAATGTGCAGCCAGTAGACATGACATTGAACTTCAGTATGTAATTAACAATGTGGCAAGGGTTCATAGGATAATAGTTATTCATATCAACTCTTCCCTTAGTTTATTCAGTTCTTAAAACAAAATTGGCCTAATGACAACAGAACATGGGTCACTTTCTTCACCTCTTGGCTTTTTATACCACAGTGGTACATTGTGGTATTCTTTCAACAAACCATTCATTGAATTACTTGAAATGTTCATGTGATTTTGAAATGAGAATAGGAATTAGCACCTGGAAGGAGCTATTTCTCAAGAATGAAGGGACAGCAATGACCAGGAAATTATAGTAACAGCAGCTGAGCACCCATCCATCTGGAAACTTTAAACAATGCATCTGGCAATTTTCAGGTAATATCTTGCTGTATTTGACAGGAAAGGTCATAAATATATCTTATTATTCCCCAACAAGATACCTCCGTGTTCAGAGACAACGTTTATAAATCTAGAGGCCATATTGGCTGACTCTCTTGAAGTAAACATTGTCACCTAATTTTCCAAACTGGAAACTGCTATACATGTACAAGGAAGTCATAAGATTAGTGACTCAAAGTAAACTGTGTGACAGTTGGATGAAATTGGTTTTTAAATGCTTTGTGGGTCTTTGAAATATATTCTGTTTTGGAATGATGCATCTAGATTCAGCCAGTTGCCTTGTTGCCTTTCATCTTCTAATATTTCTTTGTCCCAAGTGGACATATATATTATTCCATGTCCTTAATCTAAATGCATCCATGCTTCAAGGGACAAAGCTACATTAGCGATAAGGAAGGGAAATTAGAATTTGAACATCCAACAGTTGCAAAAAGGTAGCAAAAAGGCTATTTGCATTACTAAGGATACTGCTGCCTAGTGTCACTTCATATATTATAGTTCACACTGAGGAAGTAAGGAAGGTTCTCAGCAAAAGTAGTCTAGTATTCTGACAGAGGTAAACAGAGACATGCATTTATGCCGGGATAGCCTGAGGGTGCTTCTTCCTGAGCAAGTGCTCTCTGGGTTGGAGAGAATTCAATTGAAGCCAACCTAGGCTGCTGTGTGGCAGAGGGATCAGGAACTCATGCTGAGCTACCTTTGCAGGAGATAGATTCTGGAACTCTCCCAGCCAGAAGGCAATCCCCAGTGTGTTAAAACAGAAGAGCAGCTGTATATATACTCACCAAGTAGGGTGGAAACAGGATGTGAGGTAGAGAGGGTGGAGCGAAAAGAGACTGGTGGAAATCAGGGTGACTATGAGAGGGGGCGGAGCAAAAAGACATCCTGAACCAGTGGGGATTAAACCAATGCCCTGCAGGCAGGGCGTTTCCTAGGTAAGTGGTTATGTAAATAGACCACAGGGATAAGCAGGGGGAAGCTGGAGTACTGCCCAACACAGTTACATTTGACTCTCTTCTTAATTTATGGTAATCCCTCCCAATGTTCTTTGTGCTGACTACTAATATTCTCTAACTCATCCTAGATGGAATTCTTTTTCGAAAATCAGAATCTGCTTTATTCATAATCTAAAAACCTAGGCAACGAAAGAAATTCATGGAAAATCTCAAGTCAAATCAAATTTTATATAGATCAGGAATGTAACGTCCAGTAGACTTATCGTGATTACATGATCTATAATTTGAGATATACAATGTTTTCAAGCACTTTTGAATCAATTTTGCTTTCAAGCATACAACTTTTTTTGTAAGGAGTCTTTCTTTAATTTACAAATTTGTTTTCCTCTCATTTTTAATGGAACATTTTTCATAAGCTTTTAACTTCTGTCTTCTTATCTGGCACAACATATTTAACAAAAGTGACTAGTGGAATGTGACATAAAAAAATCAAATCATTCAGGTCTCAATATTTGATCAGCAAATGAAATCAAACTAAAACAACAAAGGAAAGAAGGCTATAAATCCTAAAATCAGGAATTTCCTGAAACAGCTGGTATAAATGTACATAAATCAAATGAGGAGCTAGACTTAAGGGGAACTAGTGAAGTTAAAAAAACAATCTACTAAAAGATTCAAGTATAATGCTTATAGTTACAAAGTTGTTTTAAAAATGACACTTTACTCCATATTATCTTTACTTTAGTTTTTCTATAATGTATTATATTATATATAATATTATATCTCTTTTTAAATCTACTCTTACCACTAAGTAATGAGATGAGATAATGAATTCTAATGTATTAATTAACCTCTTTCCAGTTAAAAAATACATGTTAATTAAGATGAACTATTTCATTATCACCCCTAGATACTCATGAATATCTGAATTTCACAAGTTTATTTTTTCAATGTAGAGTCATTGATACAAGCTGAAGCAAGATGTTAATAGTTTGTAAAAGGTTTAAAGTGTTCAGAAGGTTTTAACTAGTTATCTTCCATAAAATAAATGTAAGTACTTGATTCATACAACTAAAAAATAGAACTTTAGTCTAGACACTAAATCACAGCTTAATTTACATTGCCTAAGATTATGTGGATGCTATGTGTACATCAATGTAACTATGCTGCTTTTGTTGGTGATATAATTTCATACTTGTTAGTTCATCCAACACTGCTTCTGTTGCTTCAAAGACACCTTGCAGAGAGGTTAGTGACTTTTAGAAGTAGTGCTATACTCTCTCAATTTCTCTCTGTCCTTCTTCTTCTAGCGTTTGCCTCTCTCTGTCCTATCCAGCAGCAACAACAATGGAAAAAAGATGGCATCCAGGAGCAGTGAATTCATAGTGCAGGCATTGAGCCCCAGCAATAACCCTGGAGGCAGAAAGAAAAAAGAAAAAGAAATCATAACATCAAAACTTCCAGTGTAGGGTACGCTGAACTTAAACCTGGTTATGCATATAACAAAGCAGACACATTGTCTAGTGGCCTAGAGCTCTGGAAAGACTAGGTTTCAGGACACACTGTTGAGGTAACTTCTGCCTAGGGAAGTCAGGATGGAATCATGATAGAATCTGCATTTTTGGTGTCTGGAAGGTGACAGGACAAAGACTGGGAGATGGATTTATCTGTCCATGTCCAGCAGAGAAGCACTTATGGAAGCCAAAATTCCTACTTTCTACACCTCAAAAATAATTTTGAGGGAGTCGGGCTGTAGCGCTGCGGGTTAAGCGCAGGTGGCGCAAAGCACAAGGACCGGCATAAGGATCCCGGTTCGAACCCCAGCTCCCCACCTGCAGGGGAGTCGCTTCACAGGCGGTGAAGCAGGTCTGCAGGTGTCTATCTTTCTCTCCTCCTCTCTGTCTTCCCGTCCTCTCTCCATTTCTCTCTGTCCTATCCAACAACGACAACAACAATAATAACTACAACAATAAAACAACAAGGGCAACAAAAGGGAATAAATAAATAAAATAAATATTTAAAAAAAAATAATAATAATAATTTTGATTCATACTCCCTGTGGGGGAGAAGTGATAACAGGAAGAGGAGAAGAGAGGTCTGAATTCCAAGTCCATCAGGACCCAGAGAAAAGAGGGAAAAAAAGAGGGTCATTTGGTCATAGTAATACGATTATATGTATCTTGGAAAGGAAGAGAAGGTAGAAACTTAAGGGAAAAAAAAGACAACTATATACAAATGTAGACATTTAATAATAGTAAACCCATATCTCCAACATTGGGAAAACTCTTGTATCTTACAATAAAGGGGTTGTGTATTCAGAACTCTGGTGGTGGAAACAGTATGGAATTATATCTCTAATTATATTGTAATTTTATAAATAATTATTAAATAATTAATGAAAATAAATAAAAGAAGTAGTGCTATAAAGCCCATGGTCTGCTTAACTTTTTTTTTTTTTTGGGTGGGGAGGTACATGCACCATTTCACTACTCCTAGACTGATATTGACTTTCATTTATTCATTCTTATTCTTCTTACTATTTTCAGATAGAGAGAAGAGACAGAGAGAAAAGAGATATACCATAGTACCACTCCATTGTTTGTATCTTCTCCTGATACTTTCAGGATGTTCCCATGTACTACCAGTATCTTTCACATGGCAAAGCACACAGTCTACCAAATGAGCCATTATTCAGTTTCAAATGGATGTGCTATGAAGTTTTGCTTCTACTCAACACTTTTTTTTCTCTAAGAAAGATTTTTAAAGGCATACTGTGAGCATCCTCTGAGTAAAGGAGGAACCATGCTTTGCTGCACTACCCATGGAGCTGCCCAGTGCTGTCCATGGCACTCCCCTGTGAGGCTGAAGCTAAACCTTGGGTCCTTCTGCATGCTAGGGCATATGCTTTACATGGTGAGTGGGATACCTCTTTTCCCCTTGTCTTTTTTTTTTTTAATTGGTGGCAAAAAATTAAGATAGTGCCTAGTTTGTATGGCTACAAATATAGGTTCTTCAAGTCTTCAGAAAATACAGACTCTTACTATAACATAGGGGGGTCAGGAGGGCAAATGTCTTAGACATGTCCATGCAGTAGGTGACACTGGAGGGTCTAATATATACATTTCATTCTGAAAATTAGTCAAAACACCTGGGTTACACTGAGGATACTATTACTATATTTTTTATTTGTTTCTGTTTTCCATCTTTTTTCCCCCTTACATTAAGGGAAAATAAAAGTCTCCATTCCCAGGCAGGGCAGGTAAGTAAATCAGTGGTACCAGTGAATTCAAGATTCCTTGCTAATTCAATGAAGAGGATTAGTAATGGGTTGCTTTCAGCTTTTGAGTATATAGTATACTTATATATTACAGAGTCCTAAAATATGGAATTTGGAAATTATTGCTTTCATAGACTATATTTCTTCCTTGCACAACTTTTTTTCTTCTTTGTTTTTTAAATAGAGGCAGAGAGGTAGTGTGTGTGTGTGTGTGTGTGTGTGTGTGTGTGAGAGAGAGAGAGAGAGAGAGAGAGAGAGAACACAGAACAATGAAGCTTTCTTCAATGAGGTAGGAAGTGGGCTGAAACCTGGGTTCTGCACATGGCAAAGCAATACACTATACAAGTGACCCATTTTGCCAGCCTTTTTTTAATTCCATTTTTAGATTTCATACTTTGTCTTTTATTGCCAAGTAATCATTCCTAAAAGGCAACAACTTTCCTTGTAGAAATGAATCCAGATAGTAAATGAAGAATGTCCCCTTGAGGCATCAGCTGGCAAAATTAATTGGAACTTTATGCCTCCCTCCCCAAGACAGCAAGTGGCCTTGCAACTGAAGTCCCAGATGAATGTGGATAGAAACACCTCTTTTGGTTTTATATAATAGTGATTCTTTTATCTTCAAATGTTGAACATTCAAAGTTTTGAAATCATAGTTACAAATATACTTCTGAACTCTCACCTTCTGCACTCCAAAATTAATTGTCCCAGAAGGATAAACAACAGGGTAGTTTCCAATGGAAGGGTGGGGCACAGAACTCTGGTTGGGAACCATATGGAGTTATACCTTTGTTATCTTACAATTTTTTTTAATATTTATTACTTTTTTAATTTATTTATTCCCTTTTGTTGCCCTTGTTTTATTGTTGTAGTTATTATTGTTGTTGTCATTGTTGGATAGGACAGAGAGAAATGGAGAGAGGAGGGGAAGACAGAGAGGAGGAGAGAAAGATAGACACCTGCAGACCTGCTTTATCGCCTGTGAAGCAACTCCCCTGCAGGTGGGGAGCCGGGGTTCTAACCGGGATCCTTATGCCGGTCCTTGTGCTTTGCTCCACCTGCGCTTAACCCGCTGAGCTACAGCCCGACTCCCAATTATCTTACAATTTTATAAATAGATATTAAGTCCCTAATAAGACATAAAACATAAAATTCTGATTTAGAGTTAGTAACTATGTACTTTGTTTATCACATCTGTCTATTTCCATATCATCTCCCTCTCTGGGTTCTGGTGATGCCATGTTGGACTTTGCTCTTAAGTAATAATCCACACAGGTAGAAAAAATTCCACTTCCTAGGCACTCCCACATACATGGGTGGAGAAAAGGTGGACAGTGCAGGAAGCACTGGTTAGAGTGGTTGCAGTTTGAGCCTTCCAGTTTTGGAAAATTAAAGGAATTTGGCTTTTCTTAGAATTAACTATACTATATATGAGAAGACTAGCAACTATCTTTGAGGTTTAATCTGTGAAAAAAATTCAATGTGGTTTATGTTTAAATCACTTTTGTACCTGGAAAAAAGAGTAGACATTCAAAATATATTCAGCTTTTCTCATTTTTCTGTGATACCATCTAGTTTCTGAACTGGGTAGTAAAAATGCTTTCAGGTCCACCCCTAGAATATCCATCTCTTTTGGTCAATTCCACATACAGAGAGCTAGCCAACTATTTTTAGGAACTCCTTTATTACTATTTTAGTACAGGGAGTGTTTTCCTGTGAAATTCAATTATAGGGCCTTCAGTTTTACATATTAAATCCAGTCCAATATCCCTAATTTACTACGTCTTCTGAAATTTCCATCATTTTCTTCTAACCTCCAGTAGTTTCTTTCTCTCCATTGACCTGAGAATGCTAAGCAAGTATTTAGGGACCTTACTACAACCTATTTATGTAGATGACAGGTTGAGTCATAGTCACCAAACACCCCCTTCATGGGTCTCTGAATGGTGTATCATATCCTCCACTGGAGTGTGTGCTAATACTTGTTATTCTCTAGTTAGCAATTATAACTAAGGTGATAAATAATGTTGTAAACCATCTTGTTAGGACGCACACACACTCCCTCTCTCCTTGGTTGGCTTACATAATGCCACTGTGCAGTTATGAGGCAAATTTGTTGTAAACTACCCTGAAGAGAGGCTAGGCAGCAAGAAATTGAAGACAGCTGTTTTCAGTCAAGAGACTGATTCTTAGCCTGATAGACTACAAGGATGATGGTGTAATTAGGAGAACAAACATATTAGCATGCACAAGAACCCAGGCCCCCAACTGCAGTAGAATCTTTACTAGTGATGAAATGGCTATAGATATATCCTTTTCTCTCTTACTCTCCACCATCCCCTCCCATATTAATTTCTCTCTGTCATATCAAATAAAGAAAGAAAAAACAATGGCTGCCAAGAGTGGTGGATTCTTATTGCAGACACCAAACAAGTTAGTGATAACCATTGTGAAAATAAAAATATTAATATTAAAAATAAAAATATTAATATTAAAAATTAAAAGGCTGGGTTATGGCACACCAGGTTAAGCACACACATTACCACATGCAAGGACCCAGGTTCAAGCACCTGTTTCCTACCTCCAGGCGGAAATGTCACTAATAGTGAAGCAGGTCTATAAATGTCTATCTTACTCTACCCACTCTGTCTCCTCTTCCCCTCTCAATTTATTTCTGTCATATTAATAAAAGCAGAAGGAAAGGGAGTCAGGAGGTAGTGCAACAGGTTAAGCACCTGTGGTGCAAAGCGTAAGGAACCCGGTTCGAGCCCCTGCTCCCCACCTGCAGGAGAGTCACTTCACAGGTGGTGAAGAGGTCTGTAGGTGTCTTTCTCTCCCCTTTCTGTATTCCCCTCCTCTCTTCATTTCTCTCTATCCTATTCAACAACAATATCAACAACAATAATAACTGCAACAACAAGAAAAAGAACAAGGGCAACAAAAATAAAATAAATAAATATTTTTAAAAAGCATAAGGAAAAATAACTACCAGGATTAGTAGATTTGTAGTGTCAGCATTGAACATAAGTGTTATCCCTGGTGGCAATAAAAATAAAATAAAATAAAATAAAATTTTCTTCATCTTGGTCTACTAATGGGTTAAGTGGTTCTTCTAAGTAATTTTTAAATCACCTGAAAGGGAGAAATGATTATCTATAAGACAGTAGTTGTCAAATGATTGTACTTTCTTAATGCATATTACACTGACTACCAAGTCTTCTTTCTTGTGAAAAATGAAAATTAATACTCAAAAACATTATTGAAGTGAAAATTCACTCATGATTTTACACATTTATAAATATAAACTAGTTTTACTTTCCATATTATATTTGAATTTATACACTTATGTATATGAAAAGCATATACACACAGGCATATTATTATTGTCAATTGTTAATTACTACCTTCAATAGTACTTCATGACCTCATGGCTATTGCATTTACTGTTACATAATAACCTCATTAACTGTGACTGAACCCTTGAAAATATGGGCCCAAGATCAGATCAAATTTGCCAAGCTAACGTGGGGGTGCCTCTTCCCAGGCAAGTACTCTCTGTGTTGAAGAGAACTGGACCAGAGCCAGCCTGGGCTGCTACTCACTCAGCCACTGAGGGAGATGACTCAGGAACCAAACACGTGGTGAGACAATGCAATGTCTTTATTGATCAGGGAGCCAAAGCTTTTAAAGGTCTGACCCAGAAATGGCAAGTCGGAAACGGAAATGGCTAGGAAAGGTGTGGAGAAAGGCAAAAATGGACTGGAAAGGTAGGAACTGCCTTAGCAACTGTTGTGAAGGTTTTAACTGGTAGGATTAATAATAATACCCTGGAGGCAGGGAGGTTCTTGAGGGTAGAAAGAAGATAGATGAAAGGAATGGAATGGGTGGGGATCTTTCAGGCAAAACAATGATTATGTAGATAGGCCATAGTATCAGGAATGCAGGGTGCTTTGTGAGCCCTGCCAAGCTCAACCACATCCTCACAATTTCCTTACACTCCCCCCTCCCATTTATTTTTATTTAATGGCCATAGTATTAGGAATTCAGGGTGCTTTGTGAGGCAGGGAGTCTGATAACATAGAGAGGCTGACTGACAGGCTAGATTCACTCCTCTGGTCAAGCTCAACCATATCCTCACAGTTTCCCAACACAAACTGATAGGGGTTATAGTCAACAATATTTATATACCTTTCCCGTATTTGGGAGATACTCTCTTTTCTTATCCAGATTTCTGGTCCTTTTTTGAGCCATGACATCATCTCCCCAGACCATAACTTGGATCCACCTGCATATCAGATTTCAGGCTCAGAAAGAAAAAATCAAAAACTCATATTGTCATGGGATCTTTGGAATATAACTAAAATAGGACTACTAACTACCTGTAAAACAGAGACCCCCTCAACTCTTCATCTGAACTATTCCACCCTTTAGATTCTCTAGGCTTTATAGGTTAACTCTTTTTTCAGCCACCAGGTCCCAGATGCTAACATGAGGCCAACCAGACTTCCCTGGGCAGATGAGTCAACCAATGTGTCCTGGAGCTTTGCTTCCCCAGAGCTCCTCCCCACTAGGTAAAGACAGAGACAAGCTGGGAGTATGGATCAACCTGTCAATGTTCATGTTCAGTGGGGAAGCAGTTACGGAAGTCATACCTTCCACATTTTGCACCCCATAATGACCTTGGGTCCATACTCCAAGAGGGATAAAAAAAAGGAAAGCTATCAGGGGAGGGGATGGGATATGGATTTCTGGTGGTGGGAACTGTGTGGAGTTATACCTCTCTTATCCTATGGTTTTTGTCAGTGTTTCCTTTTTATAAATAAAAATTTTTAAAAAACCTCAAATTTATTATAATTCATAACACTGCTATAAACATCTTCTATGATGTATATATTTTTTCTCAAGAATTCTAAGAAGTAAACTCCTAGTGGCCTGGTGATGGCATACCAGGTTAAGAGTATATATTACTATGGTGTGTTGTTTTCGACGGGTTAGGTTGTTTTTGCTGGGCTGGCTTCACAGGCGGGTAACAGACGACCAGGGACTCATGGTTGAGCTGTAGGCAGTATCTCTTTATTCACGCAGCACAATCTAAGACGAGCTAAGCTAAACTCAAGGTAAAGTACAGTACTCTAAAACTCACAATGCTGTCTTTATATATACTTCCCAAGTAGGGTGGAAACAGGATGTGACATAGAGAGGGTGGAGAGAAAAGTGACTGGTGAAAATCAGGGTGTGATAAAGAAGGGATCAGGGTGTGACAAGGAGGGGGGGGTGGAGCAAAAACATATCATGAAACAGTGGGGATTGAACCAATGCCCTGGAGGGAGGTGCTTGTTAACAGCGGTTATGTAAATAGAATGAAGTGGTTATGTAAATAGAATAGTGTTAAGCAGGGGGGATTTAAACCAAATGAAACAGAAGGGGTCTCATGCATACCAACAACGGTGAACAACCTGGGTTACAGCACCTGCTCCCCATCTGCAAGGGGAGCTTCATGAACAGTGAACCAGGACTGCAGATGTCTATCTTTCTCTCTTGCTATCTCTCTCTTCCCTATTCATTTCTTTCTATCCTATCAAATAAAATATAGAGAGAAAAGGGTGAAAATGGATGTCAATAATAAAAAAATGAGTAAATTACAGGAGCAGTCCAAGTAATCACTGTTTTCAGGTTTCTTTATAATTTTATTGGGGGGTTTATGGTTTATAGTGCATTTGTCAGTACATGGGTACAATTTCTTTTTTTTTCAGGGGGAGGGTTTGAATCTAGGACACCTAGGACTGCAGGTCTGGAGTTCTAGCTCATTATCCTACCTCCCAGGTCCTTAATGCTCAATCTTTAAATGACATTGATAATAAATTCTCTAGGGTTGGGTGGTGGCACACATGCTTGAACACACATAATACAATGTGCAAGGACCCAGATTTCAATGCCTGGTCCCCACCTGCAGAGGGAAGTTTTGTGAGTGGTGAAGCAGTGTTGTAGGTGTCTCTCTATCTCTTTCTCTCTCTTTCCCTCTTTCTCTCTCTTTTCCTTTTATTTTTTGTCACATTTGTTTATTTAATGTTTTCATTCTTGTCACCAAAAGTCTGTGTTCTCTTCCCCACCTCCATAGAAAACTGCTATAGTTGTCCCATAGTCTTGAAAACAGGTTGAATTTTTTTTTTCATATTTGTATGTTCAATTATCTATATTCCATTTAAGAGTGAAACCATTCTGTAGTTGTTCTTCACTTCATTACTTGCTTCACTGAGCATAATCTTCTCCAAGTCCACCCACTTTATCCCAAAGGACACAATACCATTCCTTTTTACTCCTGCTTAATATTTGGTTGAGTATATGCCCCATAACTTTTTCTCATCCAGTTAAAGTTTCTTATGTCTCTGTGAAATTTCTCTGCAGAACACTCTCACTGACCACTTAGTCCTTTTATGAAGTCATCATGAGACAGAGTCCTAAATTTCTTTGGTTTTATTTGTTTAACTTTATTTCTTATGTATTTGTTAGGACAGAGGAAGCAGAGAGGCAGGGGAGACAGAGAAATTGTGAGAGAAAGACAGACACCTGCAGTACTTGCTTCACCTATCCGTACTTCCTCCCTGCAGGTAGGGACTGGGAGGTATGAACCTGGGTCCTTCAGTATGGGAACATGTGTGCTCAGTCAGGTGTGCCACTGCCTGGTCTCTACCCTCCCCCACACCATGTTTCCTTCTCTTCTCCCCTCCTTCTGTACTCTCCATTTTTAAGTAACCCTTAGTAGTGATATGTGAAAGAATTTGAAGCTTTTTGAAAGTAGCACCTCTGTCTTTTTCTCAAAGAAATGCTGTTAACATTGGAGTTCACTTTAAAATGTCTTCCATGCTGAGTTTTAGAGAAATATCACTGAGTAATAATGTTGTTGACCTCTTGATTCCTTTAACAGACTGTCTTCTCCATGAATGTCTAAGGAAAATGACTAGAGCTTTAAAATAACTGTACAAATAGAGATTTCTGTGTCCAATATATTATATTTGCTCCACATGTGCCTTTAAGTATAATTGTCCTCTATACATATAGCAAGCAATGCTTATCTAGGAGAAGTTAAATGCTTGTGAGTTATGTAATCCTTTCTGTATAGAAAATTTGTCTTTGCAAGCATAATTACTCACTGTCATCATTTGTCTACCCTTTAGGCCTATTTTTTTATGTTTTAAAAATATTTATTTATTCCCTTTTGGTACCCTTATTTATTGTTGTAGTTGTTATTGATAACATTGTTGTTGGATAAGACAGAGAGAAATGGAGAAAGGAGGGGAAGACACAGAGGGGGAGAGAAAGATAGAAACCTGCAGACCTGCTTCACTGCCTGTGAAGTGACTCCCCTGCAGGTGGGGAGCCAGGGGCTTGAACAAGGATCCTTGTGCTACCTGCTGTGTTACCTATTGCCGGACTCCCCCTTTAGGCCTATTTTATTACCATAATCACCTTTACTTTTATCTAAGAACTATGACCTTTCTCTGATGCCAGATTTTTGTACAGAATTTCAACTCACTTCCCATATAGCAAGTTTCTTTACTGAAAAAAATAAATAAATAAAAATAAATTTCCCATTTAGTGCATATTTCATTTCTTTGCTATGAGTTTCTGTGTTCTACCAGGTTAGGATATGTTGGAGTGATCTCTCTTGATTTATGTCGCATTCTTTTTCGTTCTCTGCACAGCCCTCTTGCCTTCCAGCCTTTCCCATTCATTTGAGGAGATGAAGGTTTCACACAGGTGAATTGGCCTCCCTGAAGACAAAGAGTTTGACACAGATTGCAGAAACTTTCCTATAAAGTTGTATATCAGATGAAGAGTTGTTAAAAGAAATAGCTGCCTAAAGCATCTCATTTCACTTTACCCAGAGAGGGAGTTATTGTCAGAAGCCATCATCATGAAGAGGTGAAAAATATGTTGCCTGGCATATCCACCATCAACACATCATAGACATTACTTCCATGAATAATTAAAGGTGTTGCCCAAAGAGTTCACAGTATTAGCATTCGTTTGAACAGCATGCTAATAAATTCTGAGGGGGAAAATACTAACTCTGAATATTTAATAATAATATTTTACATTTTATGGTAGGCTATTTTTACTTTTTAAAGAGGTTTAATGAATCATTAAAAAAAAATAGTTTGGTCCACAGGATATACCTTTCAGGAAAGTCAATAACATGATGACCTTATTGTAGTTTAAGAAAGAAGACAGGGGAGTCGGGCGGGTGGCACAAAGCACAAGGACTGGCATAAGGATCCCAGTTGGAGCCCCCTACTCCCTACCTGCAGGGAAGTCGCTTCACAAGCGGTGAAGCAGGTCTGCAGGTGTCTGTCTTTCTCTCCCCTTCTCTGTCTTCCCCTCCTCTCTCCGTTTCTCTCTGTCCTATCCAACAACAACGACATTAACAACAACAATAATAACTACAACAATAATAAAATACAACAAAAAGGCAACAAAAAGGAATAAATAAATAAATATTTTTAAAAAAGAAAGAAGACAGGCTGAGATAGCTCACCTAGCAAGACACTTTTCCAGGTGTAGGATCCAGGCTTAAGCCTCTGGGATACCATATGGGCTTAGGTCTGGGTCCTGGAATACCATATAGGCTTAAACCTGAAAAAACTTCAGTGCTGTGGTATCCATCTCCTTCCTCTCTCCAATCTGAAAACTTACATCCAATTAGTGAAATTTCAATATATATATGCAGAAAAGTGCTCCAACAAATAACGGAATGGTCTGGGGTTCGAGTCTGGAACCCCATATATTAAAGTCAGCTCTTAGTCATTTCTCCAGCCACCAAAAGACAACTGTACCATTTTGTTAGTTAAAGGGCCACTGAGCTAACAGTTTAATATATGTTGTTTCCTAGTGAAGTTCAAATACACAGAAATATGCATTGATATCCCCAAAAACTACTGAAAGTAATTTCTCACTGAAGTGGTAGTTGTGAAGCAAGAGGTACTGACATGCCAGTTGTTTAAAATCCTTGAAACTCTTCACTTGCAGAAGTGGTTATATGTAGATAAGAAACACAAAAGAGAACTTTAGAGGAATTTGGCTTTCAGAATTGTGTGATGAGTAGCCTTCCCAGCTAAGATCAGGTTTGACAAACTGACCTGTAGGATTGGTACGTGAATTTGACTGGCTAAAGGGCCGGGGTTCCACTGAATTTTGCAACTTGTCATGCCTAATTCTGTGCAGAATTGTACCACGTAGTCAGGCATTGGAAGCAATAAAAAACAACATCTAATTCTGAACTCTTCTGGAGTAAGGTCATGTCCTAGATCATTCCAACTAATCATTTATTTAAAAAATATTGTTTGTTTGTGTGCTTATTTATTGGATAAAGACAGCCAGAAATTGAGAAGGAAAGAGAGATCTGCCACAGGGCTTCATGACTTGCAAAGCTTTGCCCCTGAGGATGGGGATTAGGGGCTTGAACCCAGATCCTTATGTAAATACGTGAACTCAACCACATGTGCCACCACTTGGCCCCCCAACTCATCACTTATCATGGATAAACAGATTCTGATGTCACTAAATATAGTGTGCATATACACATATCTGCATGCATTTGTACACAACATACATAAATAATTTAGTTTTGTGTTTAGTTTTGCTGAAAAAAACATAAAGAAATGTGCTTTGTGAAATATAATCCCATACACAAAAATGTATTTGCATATATGAAAGCTTACACAGATATAAAGTATGAGTAATTTTGTATACATTTATATTTTACAGAACATTTATTGTTTTGTGTGTACTGTCCATTCCATGTTAGGTTGGTGGAGTACAGTAAAAATCTGACCCACTTTATGAAAATTGAAAAATCAGTGATTTTATAGTCCAAACTGGTCATATGTAGAGATGTAAGATACAATGTTGAAGTTAAAAACTTAGTAAAAACTGAATAGAATGCAAAAGGGAATAACCCAGATTTTCCAGTTAAACTTGGCATTTGCAAGACTCGACCCAGAACGTGTACAATGGCATCTGACAAATGTGAGAGTCAATGTAATGACAATGAAGAAATAATACTACACTTTTTAAGCTGAGATTTTTATCACCTAAGGAAGCCAAGAGATCATGCATGTGTCTAATCCTGTCCTTTCCAAAGGTTGACATTGGGATCCCAAGTGACTTTATTTGATGTGTCAGAAATGATGTTTAGTTGTAGAGATCGATTTAATTTGGATTATCTCTTTCCTTTTTTTTTTGCTTTTACTCTGTCTAGATGTTTACAATGCATCTTAATTAAAATGTAAATCTCATAGAAATGGATGTTTGTTATGTCTGATCCTCTAGGAGCTATAGAATGAAAACTTACTCCCATGATCTGATGTGTAAAATACAGGCTTGTTTATCTTTTTATAGTTATTTCTTTTTAATTTTTTTATTTCTCAGGACCAAGTTGTGTTCTTGCCTAAGTGAACTGTTTATTTGGAGCTTTCATCTTATTCGGACTTCTCCGGCTTCTCTCACAGTCTTCTCTCTGTGTCGAATTACATTTATTCTCATTCTACACAGAATGAATCTTCTCAGGAGCGAAATTCATCTTAAATTCCTTATCTCCCCCATGACTTTCTCACTGACCCCAGAATTAGATCTGAGCTTTCTAAACTCCCAGGTTCTCTCTCTGGAGTTTGTTTGTTTATTTATTTATTTATGTCATCTCTAAGCTGCCATTTAGTAAGCTCTTCACAGGTTAGTTTTCTTTTTTTTAGTTTTATCTTAGTATCTCTAATAGCATTTTTTCTTTACTATGATATTTTATTGATATTATCTTTATTTATTTGATAGCGACAGTCAGAAATTGAGAAGAAAAAAGAGACCAAAGGGAGGGAGAGAGACACAGAGAGACACCTTCAGCACTGCTTCACCACTTGGGAAGCTCTCCCCTTCCAGGTGGGGTCCTAGGGCTTGAACGTGGGTCCTTTCACATTGTAACAGATATACTCAACCAGGTATGCCACCACCCAGCCCCTCCAACAGTATTTTCAAAGTCGAGTTCCTTTTCTTTATCTACTCATGGGCTCATTCATTTCTTGCTTTTTTAATGGTCCCTCAAAGTGCTAGTTACTGTCCTACTTTACTGAGCAGATGTTCACTAACATTTTTTAATAAGTAAGTGTGGGGTAGAAATGGTAAATTTTAAAGGACCTTCAGGATGAATAAGAAGGCTACCAGACAACAGGGAATACATTCTCAATTTTAGAATTGAATGCAGGCTAGTACTATTGTTGCATAAATCTCAGTGTAGATGGTCCTATTATGGCAACCTCTAGCAGATGCAGTAACAGCAGGGAAGATAAAAGATCTGGGTTTATATATGCAATGCAATTTTTTTCTTCCCTGCTTTTAATATACTACAATGGGCTGAACTGAATTTTGTGGTTCGGAACCAACTTGAAAGGTAGGTTTTATCTGAGTTTCAAAGAACTTATTCCTTCTTCCCTGCTAAAGTTACTTATATCTTCCATATGCAAAATCACTTTCTTTGAAATTACTAATTAATCACATACAGCAGAAATAAAAATTAAAATATTGGTTCTTGAAACTCCTATAAGACACATACAAGAATGCTAGAGAAATCTATAAAGAAATCTCTATTTAAGACCACAACAAACAAAAAACAACCTCACAAGATACTGATAAATAGAAATAATCCCTCAATGTTTTAAAAGTACAATATAAATTAATACATTCATATGTTTTTTTTTAAAACACCAGCAATTAATTTAAGTACTTTGAAATATGATTTATGGATGTCTAGATGCTAAATGCCCACACTACTGGTAGGTTTGTCTTGTTAAAATATAAACATATTTGTTGAAATTTCCCAAGAAACATAATTTAAGACATTGTCTGCCCTTATAGGATAGAAGTTTGCCTAGAACATGGTTGATATCTTTCAAATAATCTATTTAAATGTTGAAAATAATTACTCATGGTAATAACTTATTGGCAAACCAGAACCCAGGATATGAATTGCTAGAGAAAAAAAAAAGATAATATCTCAGTAGTAAATTTACTCATTTATTGAGGAGAGAAGAGCCTAGGGGGTTGTACATCAATGATGGAAATTAAAAAGAAATTAAAATATCATCTTACTTGCACGTTTGCTACTGGCTTAGATATAAACACAATCTACACTGTTAAATTAAGAGTGATAGTTCTATCCACTCCTTTAGGTGGACTGAATTTTGCTGAGAGAAGTTACAGTTTGGCAGTTAGGAGTCAGGCTACTGATGGTTTCTCCATGGAGGTATAGATTGCAAGCTCTGATTATTTGGTTCAAATTGTTCAGCGCACACATTATCTAAATTTTTTACAAAGTGAATATACGTGTCTGTGTGTGTGTGTGTGTGTGTGCTTGTGTGTGTACGTGTGTGTGTGTGTATTGAGAATGAGACAGATATATGTTTATATAAAGGTTTTAAATAAGGCAATTATGAATCCTCCTATTGTATATATCCTGGAATAGTATATTTAAAGGTCAAAATATTTTCTGAGAAGTAAAATTGGATTTCTTAAAACTAAATGAATATGAATATGAGGTTTTTTTTTTCCCTACACATTCTTCTAGTAATTACTTTGGTCTTTTTTTTTTTTTTTTCAGTGAAGACGAAGTCAGACTTGAGTAGACTATTTTCTTTTCCTTCTATTTCCTTGTCAGTTTATTAGTCTCCTGTAATTCCCCTGTCCATTTAAATGATACTTACTACACCCAGCATTTGCAAGCCTGCAAATAGTCACTGTGAAATATCTGCACCCTACTGTCAATTCATGAAATGATTTCACTAAGTCCAAGTTTGATTAGATTCATATTTGATCATTCATACTTGAATAATTTACAGGATCTCACACCACACAATTTTTTTTTTCATATTGCTTGCTGTCATTTGGTAATACACACATAGGCTTCCTCATTTTATTTCCATGGCTTCTATGGTGTAACTATGTATTTATCTACGGAGAGAGACATTGGTGCCACCAAATGGGCAGTTGTGAGTGAAGCCTATATACATGGATTTTACAGTGGAATGAATGACTTTACATAGACATCTGTTTTCAACTGTTCTGGGTAAACCCAATGAGCAAGATTGTTGTATTATAATTGTATGTTTAATTTTGTAATAACTACCAAGTTGTCTTCCTGAAATGACAATACCAACTTGTTTTTTCACCAGCAAGCAGAGAGAATGACTAATGTTTATAGTCTTTGATTGTGCCAGTTTTTGGATTCTGTTGATTTATAGATGTTTAGTGGTATTTCATCATTTTAACTTGTATTTTCTGGTAACATGTAATGGAGTGGGTGTATTCTTTTTTTTTAAATTTTTTATTTAAGAAAGAATTAATGAACAGAACCATAAAGTAGGAGGGGTACAACTCCACACAATTCCCACCACCCAATCTCCATAACCCACCCCCTCCCCTGATAGCTTTCCCATTCTCTATTCCTCTGGGAGCATGGACCCAGGGTCATTGAAAATCCTACCGTTTCCAGGAGATGTGGTCGGAGCTCAGCCACTAGCAACTTCTCAATCCGCCATCTTCCAGGAAACCCCCCCCTCCAGACTTTTTAAAAGGATTTCTCAAAAATGAAAACTAGCTCCAAGTCCTTTTGATCCAATGAGAGCTGTACTCAAGAAGTCCTCGGATCCGCCCTCAGGGTCACGGTAGTCCACAGAGACTCCCAAGAGAAAGCCCCGAGCTACAGTGCTCCCTCCTGGTCCTCTGCCAGCTGCCCAGCAGCGCTCTGCAACCGGTGGAGGAGCCACCTTCCCGGGCTGAGGACAGTGCCTGGCTCACCCGCCTTGCCTGTCGCCGCCTGGGAAGTCTGGAGCAGCCCGCCCGCTAGTCCGTGCCACCTTTACTCTAATTCTTAACCCAAATTAAGTTATAGTCACCTCCTTGGTGTCACCGCTAGGACCCCTTATTGACTGGCCTACTAAAGGCAGAAAATCCTACCGTTTCCAGAAGATGTGATCAGAGCTCAAGCCACTAGCAGCTTCTCAGTCCGCCATCTTCCGGGAACCCAAACATGGGTTTATTATGTGTTGACATACTGATGGCTGGTAACTCTATTGACTGCAGTATTTCTTCGTATGCAATATATCAGAGCAAACAATTTTTTTTTTTAACAATGACACTACAATACATTAAATCCATAATATCAATAAATGTCAATGGCTTAAACTCACCCATCAAAAGGCACAGGGTGGCGGGATGGATCAGAAAACATAACCCAACCATATGCTGCTTGCAAGAATCCCATCTGTCACAACAAGATAAACACAGACTTAAGTGAAAGGATGGAAAACTATCATAAAGACTAACGGACCACAAAAAAGGGCAGGAACAGCCATTCTCATCTCAGACACGATAGATTTTAAATTAAATAAAGTAATAAAAGATAGGCAAGGGCATTACATAATGATTAGAGGATCAATCAGCCAAGAAGACTTAACAATTATTAACATCTATGCACCCAATGAGGGACCATCTAAATACATTAAGCACCTACTGAAAGAATTTCAAAAATACATCAATAGTAATACAATAATAGTGGGAGACTTCAATACCCCACTCTCACACTTAGACAGATCAACAAAGCATAGAACCAATAAAGATACAAGAGAATTAAATTAAGAGATTGACAGACTAGACCTCTTGGACATTTTCAGACTCCTCCACCCCAAAAAACTGGAATACACCTTCTTTTCAAATCCACATAACACATACTCAAGGATAGACCACATCTTAGGCCACAAAGACAGCATCAATAAATTCAAGAGCATTGAAATCATTCCAAGTATCTTCTCAGACCACAGTGGAGTAAAACTAACATTTAACAACAGACAGACAATTATTAAAAGACACAGAATTTGGAAACTAAACAACATGCTCCTTAAGAACCACTGGGTCAGAGACTCACTCAAACAGGAAATTCAAATGTTCCTGGAAACTAATGAAAATGAAGACACAACCTATCAAAATATTTGGGACACAGCTAAAACAGTACTGAGAGGGTGTATTTCTATGTTCTCATTTGCCTTCTTTAGACTATCACTGATGAGGCATATACTCATGTCTTTAGGGCATTTTTTAATTCAAATTTGTTTTCTCCCTATTGGTTTTAAGAAATTAACTTTTCCTTTGCAAAGAGTTCTTGTAAGCTAAAACCTATAGATATCACCCCAGTCATCTGCTTCCTCAGTCTGGAGCCATATCAGACATTCTTGTCCTTTTTGGGGTCATGGTATCTTATACTTAAATTCAAAATTGCTGATATAAAGGAAAATATTAGACTTCTTGTTTGTATTGATTTTGCATCCTGCTACATCACTAGGATAAATTATTAATTCCAGGAGATTTTTTTCTAATTATTTCAGATGTTAACAGATAGTTATGTCCTCTGTGAACAAAGATATTTCAGTACCTTCCTTCTCAATCAGTATCCTTTTTATTTTAATTTTTGTGTTATTTTAGTAACTGAAACATCCATTACAATTCATAAAAGGGTACACTCCTGATTTTCTTGATATTTTACATACAACTGAGTTTCTTGCAATGTGTTATGATGTTATCTGGAGAATGTTTTATGTATATTCTTTGTAAGTATACTTTTTATTCTAATTTGTTGAGAATTTTTATCATGAATGGACATCTGAGTGGACATCTGGTTTAACATTTTCTTTTCATTTTTTTTGTTTAGAAGTTAATTAATTATTTTTATCTCTAAAAAATATAGCTTATTTATTTATTCCATTGCTAGTTTTGAAAGACTGCATCTTTCAAGAAAATTGCCATTTAATTTAAGTTATCACATGTGTGGGCATATTTATTTACCTTAAGTATTCTTAAAAGTTCAAGAAGTATGTATTATTCTTTTCTCATTCATTCTGATTTTAGCAATTTCTGTTCTCCCTCTCTCTCTCTCTCTCTCTCTCTCTCTCTCTCACACACACACACACACACACACACACACACCATAGCCTAGTTAGAGGTTTATACATTTTATTGATTTTTTCAAAGAACCAGAATTTTGTTTCACTGACTTTGTCTATTGATTGCTACTTGGTGTTGTTAATATTTTATTCTACTTCAGATTTGATATTCAACTCTTCTTTGTTTCCCTCTGGTGAATGCTTAGGTTATTGAACTTAACTCTTATGACCTATTGTATTTTTACAATGCTATAATTTTTTTTCCTTTAGTAACTGTTTCCCTGTGCCCCATTAAATTTTATTTTATTTTTTTCTCAGAGTTATCACTGGGGCTTAGTGCTGACACTATGAATCCATTTTTCCTGGAGGCCATTTTTTTTTCATTTTATTGGATAGGACAGAGAGAAGTTGAAGGAGTGGGACATAGAGAGGGAGACAAAGGCAGACCTGGTTAACAATTTGTGAAGTTAAAACAGGATGGGGAGTGGCTTCAAGCCTGGATCCTTGTGCAGGTCCTTTTGCTCAGTACTAAGTGTGCTTAACCAGTTGTGCCATTGCGGGACCCCCTCCCATTAAATTTTAAAAGATGTATCTGGATTATCATTGATTTTTAAAAAAATATATACTAGTTATTTAATGATATTTTACAATATATATACCCCATGGGATACTACTAAGCAATAGAAAAAGTAATATGTTTGTTAAATCTGTTTATTTGTTCATTTATTTATTTATTGCCTGATTGTCTCAGAGTCCAAGGAGATGAAAGTGTCATTACATGAGTGAAAACATATCTTACTGTTACTCTTCTTTTGACTTGACAGCAGTGTGTCCATGTGGGTGTTTGCCCCTATTATTATGCTGAAGCTAGAGTTGGAGGACAGAAAATACAGATGTCTCCATTGTGTCACTGAATGATGACAAATAGGTAAACTCATGAACTCATGTTGGTTCTCACACACAAGGACTTTTTATATAGGGCTGTCATATAATCAACCATTTGGTTCGATGTGCATTATTCATTCTTGGGAATTCTACTCTATCCTCATAAGATTACTGCCTCAAACTATTGTTTCCTTATGAAGAGCAGGACTATCTAATAATACACCAAGACAAGACAGCAGTTTTATGGTGGAGCTGCTCAGGAATGGAGCTGCGCGGGAAGCCACCTCCGAATAGTGACCCCCCCCCCCAACCACTAAGACAGTACAGATTTAAATTCGTGTTTAAAATGACATGTCTTCGTAACAAAGGTTTCTCTCCTTGTGTATTAATGACCATGTTTATGTGTATGTTTAAAGTTTGGTAAACAGTAGCTTTAAGGCTAAATTCTTACTAGTCAAAGTTAAATGAAAAAGGTTTTCAATGTAATTCTCATAAAGATAAAATTAACTTACATTTAAAGTCTAAGGTAAAAATTAGTTAACAATCAATATATTTTAACTAAGTTAGTCTAAACAAAAGGTTAAATAGACTTGTTGATATGTAAAACACTACCTTCTCTATTAGAAATGGTAGATCGCACAATGGCTATGCTAATTATTCTCATGCCTGAGGTTTCCTCTCCGGCCCACACCTAGGGTGTGTCTCCATCTTGAATGGGTGTAACAAAAGGTTAAAAGACGTTGTTGATATGTAAAAGTCTCAAATTCCTTCTCTATTAGAAATGTTAGATCGTGCAGTAGATATGCTAATAACAAGTTTTGTTTCATAGTAAGTAAGTTGCAGCCAGCTGCCTTTGGGACCCTAGGCCGTTCCCTGCCCCCATGCAAATGCCCGTCGAGGCAAGTAGCCCCCCAGAGGCAGATATGGCCCCCTCAGGCCTTCCCTTGGCAACATGCTGGTTTTTGTTATATATGTTTCTGTTCACACCACACCCTTGATACTATAGTCATTTAGTTAAAAAGAAAAGGGGGAATTGTCGTATGCTTTACATTGGTTTGTTCTAGCCCTCCCCCGCCAAGAGAATTGGGTGAGTCCTGTTAATTTCGCGGGCCTGCTTGGCCCCGCCCCAAGGAACCCCGGGAGAGGGTTCCTGAGTTCGAGAGTGCCAGAGTTCCTGAGTTCCTGAGTTAGACAGAGTTCCTGAGTTCCTGAGTTAGACAGAGTTCCTGAATTCGAGAGTTTTAGGGTTACAGAGTAAGAGAGAGTTCCAGTGTGTCAGAGTTTCAGAGGGTTCCTCAGTACGAGAGTTCCAGAGTTCCAGAGTTGGAGAGTTCCCGAGTTACAGAGTAAGAGGGAGTGCTGCCGCAAAGAGACAGCAGAGTTCTGTTTGGTGATTAGTTTGTCTTAGTTTGTGAATCGTTGTTCCTGAATAAAGAAATACAGCTTCCCTGCCCAGCCGTTGTCTCCGCGTCTCTGTTCACCACCGCGAAGCTAGACCCGCCCGACAAGAGCCTTCCGAAATTTTAACAACAATTAGGTACATTAAGGTGTCTTTTTAGGTTTTTCAACTCTCTTGCTTCATTTTTTGACTCACTGCAAACTATTGTGCACTCTTGTTTTAAGGTATATATTTTGACCTAATTTATGGATGCATGTGTACATCTGTCCTATCTGGTGGGAACTAGTTTATATCTGTTTTTTGAGGCTTTGTAGGAAGTATACTACCCAAAATGGAATTAAGAAATCCTATGAGAAAGAAAAGGTCTCACTCAAGTAATGATGCTAAAGGATTGACATTCCATATCTGATGTCCCAGGACACATTCCAAAGTGAAGCCTGCTGAGGTGGTACTCATTGCATTAAATAGGCTGGGAACAGCAGATGCAGCATCAGTTGGTATGAATTGAGAGAAGCATGCTGGAAAGTAAGCCTCACCCTAGAGGTTCCAGAACTGGGGGAAATTTGGCATTTATAGAGGAAGTAAGAGGTTCCTGTTGTCTTAGGGTTTAAGAAGACAATAGTTATTTCTTTTCTTTTTATATATATTTTATTTATTTATTCTCTTTTGTTGCCCTTGTTGTTTTATTGTTGTAGTTATTATTGTTGTTGTTGTCATTGTTGGATAGGACAGAGAGAAATGGAGAGAGGAGGGGAAGACAGAGAGGAGGAGAGAAAGATAGACACCTGCAGACCTACTTCACCGCCTGTTAAGCTACTCCCCTGCAGGTGGGGAGCCAGGGTTCGAATCAGGATCTTTATGCCGGTCCTTGTGCTTTGCACCACCTGCGCTTAACCCGCTGTGCTACAGCCCGGCTCCCTAAATAGTTATTTCTATAATCAAATTATTTGGCAACTGGGTTGACTTTCAAAATCCTATTGTTAGGATTTGCTGTATCATACACAACCTCATCATAATTTTTCTGTTGACATTATATTTCTATATTTTATAATGCAATGTCACCTGTTGCATATGCTCTCCTGGTCTAATCTTTTAGGAGACTCAACATTTCAAAGACTTAGACTATGTCCTGTGCATTAAAATTTGAGACATTCAATCAATTTTCCCCTCTCATTAATTAAAGAGTGATTTATATTACTACAAGTTAATAGGAGTTCATAAACACCATTCCCACCACAAAAAGGCTATGTCCTGTCACACACACACACACACACACACACACACACACACACACACACACACACACCGGCCCAGTGAAGCTGAGCATTGACCCTCACCTTTCACACAGAGATTTTTCCTTTGGTGCCCTACTCCAAACTCACTCAGATCATGCTTTGAGTTTCCTTTTCTGTTCTTTGTCCTCAACTTCTATTTATGAATAGGATCATCCCATACTCATCTTTGTCTTTCTGACTTAGCTCACTTAACATAATTCCTTCTAGCTCCATCCAAGATGTGTCAGAGAAGGTGAGTTCATTGTTCTTAATAGCTGCATAGTATTCCATTCCACAACTTTCTCAGCCACTCATCTTTTGTCGGGCACCTAGGCTGCTTCTAGGTTTTAGCTATTAGGAATTATGCAGCTATGAACATAGGTGTACATATATCTTTTTGGTTGGGTTTTATGGAGTCCTTGGGGTATATCCCTAGGAGAAGAATTGCTGGGTCATGTGGTCTACGTCTAGCTTTGTGAGAGTTCTCCACAAAGGTTGAACAAATTTACATTCCAACCAGCAGTCCAAAAGGGTTCCTTTGTCCCCACAGCCTCTCCAGCATTTTTATATATGCCATTATCACGGGGGTGAGGTGGTATCTCAATGTTGTGTTTATTTGCATTTCTTTCACAATCAGTGACCTGGAGCAGTGTTTCTTGTGTTTGTTAGCCTTTTGGATGTCTTCTGTAGTGAATGTTCTGTTCATACCCTCTGCCCATTTTTGGATGGGGTCATTTGCTTTTATGTTGCTAAGTTTGCTGAGCTCTTTCTGTATTTTGGTTATTAGTCTCTTGCCTGATGTATGGCATGTGAAGATCTTCTCCCATTCTGTTAGAGGTCTCTTTGTTGGAGTAATGTTTTCTTTGGCTATACAGATGCTCTTAAATTTGATGTAATGCCATTGATTTGTTTTTATTTTCTTCTTCCTTGCAATTAAGTTTGTTTCAATAATGATGTCCTTGAGGTTTAGGTGGGAAAGTGTTCCACAAATGTTTTCCTATAAGTATTTGATAGTTTCCGGTCTAACATCCAGGTCCTTGATCCATTTGGAGTTGACTATTGTTTCTGGTGAGGTAAAGTGTTTCAGTTTCATTCTTATGCATGTTTCAACCCAGTTTTCCCAGCACCATTTATTGAAGAGAGCATCCTTCTTCCATTTAATATTTTGGGCCTCTTTATGAAATATTAGATGTCCATAGGTATTAGGGTTTAGTTCTGGGATTTCAATTCTGTTCCGTTCATCTGTGTGCCTATATTTGTTTCAGTGCCAGATTGTTTTGATGCTGATTGCCTTATAATATAGTTTGAGATCTTGCAGTGTGATGCCTCCATTTCTGTTTCTTTCCTCAAGATGCTTTTGGTGATTCTAGGTGTTTTCTGGTTCTGGATAAATGATTGTAACTTTTGTTCTATTCTCTTAAACAAGCTTGGTGGAACTTTGATGGGTATCACATTAAATTTGTATATGGCTCTGGGGAGAACATTCATTTTGATGAATATTAATTATTCCAATCCATGAACATGGGATGTATTTCCATTTCTTGGTATCAATTTATATTTCTTTGAATAGTGAATTATACATCATAGTTTTCAGCATACAAGTCTTTCACTGCTTTTTAAATATTTATTTATTTATTCCCTTTGATTGCTCTTGTTTTTTTTTTTATTGTTGCAGTTGATGTATACTATCATATCATCTGCACAGAGTGAGAGTTTGAATACTTCCCTTCTGATCTGTATTTTATTTCTTTATCTTGCCTGATTGCTATGGCAAGAACTTCCAGTCCTGTGTTTAAAAGTAAAGGTGATAATGAACAGCTCTGTCTAGTCCCCGATCTGAGAGGAAATGCTCTCAAATTCTGTCAGTTGAGTATGATGTTGGCTGTAGGTTTGCTGTATATGGAATCCACTATCTTGAGGAATTTTCCATCTATTCCCATTTTTGTAGTGTTTTGACATGTATGTGTATTAGATTTTGTCAAAGGCTTTTTTTGCCTCTTGAGATAATCATGTGGATTTTGGTTTTGCCTTTTCGGATACTGTTGATGATGCTGATTGATGTACAAATACTGGACAAATCTTGTATTACTGGGATAAATCCCACTTGGTCATGATGCAATCTTTTTAATATACTGCTGTATCTGGTTGGCTAGGATCTTGTTTAATATTTTAGTATCTATGTTCATCAGAGATATTTGTCTGCTGTTTCCTTTTTTGCTGTGTCCCTATTTGCTTTTGGCATCAGGGTAATGTTGGCTTCATAGAAGGTGGAAGGGAATGTTTCTGTATCTTTGATCTTTTAAAAGAGCTTTAGAAATATAGGTATTTTCTGAGAAGGGCTTCTAATCTAGAAATATCTATATTGCTAAAGGTCTTTCAAAAGATCAAAGAAACATGATCTGAGGGAGCATAGAGAGGGTTTATGAATGTCTGTGGGAGGGAGCTCTGAGAATAAAGGTCAATAAAAAACAAGGGAGTGGGCAAGGGAAACAAAGTATGCAGTTAGAAGATGGGCTTGGGCCAAGTAGCAAGCAAGCTATGTGTGGGAGGTTGAAGGATCAGAAAGGCACAGAGATGCCAAGTAAGTCTGGACTATATGAAGCAGAATGATGCCAAAAGAGAGGTGTAAAGGATGTTGAAAACAAGGATGAAATGATTGGAACAAGTAACAATTGCTGAAGAGGAAGGGGAAGTTAGGATGGAGGACAGACAATGTACAGACCTATGAAATGTGTTTGCTGATTTTGTAGAATCAGTGATGTACAGTTTTCATAGAAAAGTGGCTACTGGAGTTCAAGAAGGGTGGTCAGCTGATTTATATTACTGAAGAATTAAAGTACAAAGTTTGTAAAAGATACATAACTTTTCATGCCGCAAAAACTTTATCAACAAGTCAAAAAAGAATATGGATGGTAGGCAAAATAGGATACCACATAGCATGTAATAATTGTGTAGTATATTCATAGTCCTGGAAGTAGAGCAGTGGATAAAGTGTAGGAATCTCAAAAATGAGGGCATGAGTTTTACCCAAGATATCACATATGCCAGAGTGATAATGTGTTCACCCTCTCTCTTCTACTCTTTCATGAAATAAATTAATCTAAAAAAATAAATACAGTATTAACTGTTCCTTGAAGGTTTTGTAGAATTCATTTGTAAAGCCATCTGGTTCTGGACTTTTCTTGTTGGAAATATTCTTAACTGCTTATGTTTCTTTGTCTGTGATTGGTGCATTTAGGTTCTATAGTTCCTCCTTATTCAGTTTTGGAAGGGTATTTGTTTCTAGGAATTCTTACATTTCTGCCAGTTTCTCTAGCTTGGTGGCATAGAGTTGTTTGTAGAAGATATAGAGTTGTTTGTAGAAGATATATATATATATATATATATATATATATATATATATATATACATTCATTATTTCTGTGGTGTCTCTTATGATACCCCCTTAATTGTTTAAATTCTACTGATTAGTCTTCCTTTTCTGGGTTTGGCTAAGGATTTGTCAATTTTGTTTAATTTTTCAAATAACCAACATTTGGCTTCATTGATATTTTTAATTAATTAATTTATTTTTTTATTTAAGAAAGGAGACATTAACAAAATCATAGGAAGGGGGGTACAACTGCACACAATTCCCGCCACCCAATCTCCATATCCCATCCCCTCCCAGTAGCTTTCCCATTCTCTATCCCTCTGGGAGCATGGACCCAGGGTCGTTGTGGGTTGCAGAAGGTGGGAGGTCTGGCTTCTGTAATTGCTTCCCCGCTGAACATGGGCATTGACTAGTAGGTCCACACTCCAAGTCTGCCTCTCTCTTTCCCTACTAGGGTGAGTCTCTGGAGGAAGTGGAGCTCCAAGACGCATTGGTGGGGTCTTCAGTCCAGGGAAGCCTGGCTGGCATCCTGATGGCATCTGGAACCTGGTGACTAAAAAGAGAGTTAACATACAAAGCCAAACAAATTGTTGAACAATCATGGACCCAAAGGTTGGAATAGTGGAGATGAAGTGTTGGGGGGTACTCACTGCAAACTCTAGTGTACTACTGCTTTCAGGTATATATTTGCCCTAGTTTATGGATACTTGTGAACATATGCTCTATCTCTACCTGGAACCTGGTCTATATCTAGGTTTTGGGACTTTGTTAGGAAGTGAACCACCTGGGATGGAATTATTTCAGGGTATCTCTCTCTCTCTCTCTCTCTCTCTCTCTCTCTCTCTCTCTCTCTCCAGCAGGGTGGTCTCCAGGGGAAATGTAATGGGCTGATTCTTTTCGCTCACGACAGGGGTGACATGAAGTAAAAGACACCAGGGGACTCTTAGCGTGCCTAGAATCTGAGTCCTAGAATCCCAGAATCCTAGAGTCTGTTTATTAGCAAAGCGGACATGAGTTAAATAGAAAAGCAATGAAGTTAATTATTGTTGAAATATGTCAGAAATTACAGGTCTCTTAACAGTCAGCATGCCCCTAAGGTAGTGGGCTGGTATGACAGGAATTGATGAGATACAAGACAGTTATTCTACATGACACAAGCAACTTAATTATCCAAAGGTATTTGAGAGAAGCATAGGGGTTAAACCCGTAGGGTGAAACAGAGAGAAGATAGATATCAAAAGGCCATATAGTTTGGAATTTCTCTTGTCTTGGGTCTGAGGTGTGTGATGAAGTGTGTGATAAGGTGTGTTCTTCAGTGATCAGAAGGTGACTTTGAATAAGTGAATCTGTGGCCATGTGGCCTGCAGTTAATGGAGGGAAGTACTGGGGTTCCTGTGGGCCTGAGAGTCAAGAAGGAAAGAACCAAGTCTGAGTTTTCCCCCTTATGCTCACCTCGGTTGAGAGAGACTTACCAAGAGGTTATCTTCTCAGACCTCCATCCAAAGAGAGGGGTGGTTCTCCCTAAGCTCTGTCAGGCTTACACATGTTCCCAACAGAATTAGAGAATACTATGAAAGGAAAGGTCTCGCCTGAGTGATGAAGCATTTACACCTGAAGTCTCTGGACACAGTCGAGGTGAAGCATGCTGGGGTGGCACTCATTGTGTTGATTAGGTTGCAATGAGCGGATGTAATATTATTTGATAAGAATTGGGAGAAGCATACTGGAAAGTGAGCCCTACCCTAGGGTCCCAGGACTGGGGGAAGTTTAGGCTCTATAGTGGAAATGTGAGATTCCTGCTGTCTTAGGGTTCAAGAAGAGAGTTACTGTTATCATCACATTATTTGGTAACTGGGTTAACTTTGAAAAGTCCCTTTATTAGACATATAATCAATTTTCCCCCTCTCATATTAATTAACTAGTGATTTATATGACTACAATTTAATACGTGTGTACATAAACACCATTCCCATCACCAAAAGATTGTGTCCCAACCCATCCACCAACCCTCACCCCCAGCTCCACCCCCGCCAGCCCAGGAAGCCATATGTCCACCATCCCCCTCACCACAGGGTTTTTACTTTGGTGCCCTACTTTCAATTTAGTCAGATCCTGCTTTTAGTTTCCCTTTCTGATCTTCTTTCTCAACTTCTGTTGATGAGTGGGATCATCCCATACTCATCTTTATCTTTCTGACTTAGCTCACTTAACATAATTCCTTCTAGCTCTGACCAAGATGGGTCAGAGAAGTTGAGCTCATTGTTCTTAGTAGCTGCATAGTATTCCATTGTGTATATATACCACAGCTTTCTCAGCCACTCATCTGTTGTTGGGCACCTGGGTTGCTTCCAGGTTTTAGCTATTATGAATTGTGCTGCTATGAATATAGGAGTACACGCATCTTTTTGGTTGGGTGTTATGGAGTCCTTGGGGTATATCCTCAGGAGAGGAATACTGGGTCATATGGAAGGTCCATGTCTAGCCTTGTGAGAGTTCTCCAGACATCTCTCCACAGAGGCTGGACAAATTTACATTCCCACCAGTTCAAAAGGGTTCCTCTGTCCTCCTAGCCTCTCCAGCATTTGTTGCTGCTGTCCTTTTGATGTATGACATTCTTACAGGAGTGAGGTGGTATCTCAATGTTGTTTTTATTTGCATTTCTCTGACAATCAGTGACCTGGAGTAGTTTTTCATATGTTTGTTAGCCTTTTGGATCTCCTCTGGAGTGAATGTTCTGTTCATATCCTCTGCCCATTTATGGATGGGGTCATTTGCTCATTTGGTGCTAAGTTTGCTGAGCTCTTTGTATGTTTTGGTGATTAGTCTTTTTTCTGATGTATGGCATGTAAAGATATTCTCCCATTCTGTGAGGGGTCTCTTTGTTTGTGTGATAGTTTCTTTGGCTGTGCAGAAGCTGTTCAATTTAATATAGTCCCATTTGTTTGTTTCTGTTTTAGTCTTCCTTGTAATTGGGTTTGTTTCATTAAATATGTCCTTGAGGTTTAGGTGGGAAAGTGTTTTGCCAATGTTTTCCTTTAAGTATTTGATTGTTTCTGGTGTGGCATCCAGGTCTTTGATCCATATGAAGTTGATTTTTGTTTCTGGTGAGATAAAGTGGTTCAATTTCATTCTTCTATATTCTACAACCCAGTTTTCCCAGCACCATTTATTGAAGAGAGCCTCCTTCTTCCATTTAATACTTTGGGCCGCCTTATCAGATATTAGATGTCCATATGTGTGGGGGTTCATTTCTGGGCATTCAATTCTGTTCCACTGAACTGTGTGCCTATTTTTATTCCAGTACCATGCTGTTTTGATTATGATGGCTTTATAATAAAGTTTGAGGTCTGGGAGTGTGATGCCACCATTTCTGTATCTTTTACTCAAGATGGTTTTGGAAATTCTAGGTGTTTTCTGGTTCCAGATAAATGATTGTAGTTTTTGTTCTATTCTCTTAAAGAAGTTTGGTGGAACTTTGATGGGTATTGCATTAAATTTGTATATGGCTCTGGGGAGAATATTCATTTTGATGATATTTATTCTTCCTATCCATGAGCATGGGATGTCTTTCCATTTCTTGGTATCAGTTTCTATCTCCTTGAGTAGCGACTCATAGTTTTCAGTATACAAGTCTTTCACTTCTTTGGTCAGCTTTACTCCTAGGTATTTTATTCATTTTGCTGCAACACTGAATATGAGTGATTTATGGATGTCTTCCTCTTCAGATTTAGTGTTTGCATAAAGAAACGCCACTGATTTTTGTACATTGATTTTGTAGCCTGACACCTTGCTATATTGCCTAATAACTTCTTGTAATTTTCTGCTGGATTCTTTAGGCTTTTCTATGTATACTATCATATCATCTGCTAATAGTTAGAGCTTGACTTCTTCCATTCCAATCTGTATTCCCTTGATTCTTTTCTCTTGCCTGATTGCTACGGCAAGAACTTCCAACACTATGTTGAAGAGTAATGGTGACAGTGGACAGCCCTGTCTATTCCCCGATCTGAGGGGGAATCCTTTCAGCTCTGTTCATTGAGTATGGTGTTGGCTGTAGGTTTGCTACATATGGATTCCACTGTCTTGAGGAATTTCCCATCTATTCCCATTTTTGGTAGGGTTTTGAGCATGAATGGGTGTTGGATTTTTTCAAAGGATTTCTCTGCATCTATTTAGATAATCATATGGTTTTTGGCTTTGCTTTTATTGATGTGGTGCTCCAGGTACTTGATTGTCAGAGAAATGCAAATACAAACAACATTGAGATACCACCTCACCCCTGTGAGAATGGCATACATGAAAAAGGACAGCAGCAACAAATGTTGGTGAGGCTATGGGGATAGACAAACCATTCTGCAGTGTTGGTGGGAATGTAAATTGGCCCAGCCTTTGTGGAAAGCTGTCTGGAAAACTCTCACAAGGCTAGACATATACCTTCCATATGACCCAGTAATTCCTTTCCTGGGGATATACCCCAAGGATTCCATAAAACCCAACCAAAAAGATGTGTCTACATCTATGTTCATAGCAGCACAATTCATAATATCTAAAACCTGGAAGCAACCCAGGTGCCCAAAAGCAAATGAGTGGCTGAGAAAGCTGTGGTACATATACACAATGGAATACTATACAGCTATTAAGAAAAATAAGCCCACCTTATCTGACCCATCTTGGTCAGAGCTAGAAGGAATTATGTTAAGTCAGTTAAATCAGAAAGAAAAAGATGAGTATGGGATGTCCGCACTCATCAACAGAAGTTGAGAAAGAAGAACAGAAAGGGAAACTAAAAGCAGGATCTGATTAAATTGAGAGCAGGCCACCAATGTAAAAACACTGTGGTGAAAGGGAGGGTGGCCATTGGGCTTCCTTGTGTGGCAGGGGGTGGGGGTGGGGGGGTGGGGATGGGGATGGGACACAGTCTTTTGGTGGTGGGAATGGTATTTCTGTACTTTCCTATTAAAGTGTAAACATATAAACCACAATTTAATTAATATGAGAGGGGGAAAATGATCATATATCTAGAACTTCTTAAAACACAGACTGAGTATTTTTAATACATAGGCTGAGTCTTTGATATGTGGACGCTCTCAAAATCCTAGACCAGGGAGAACAGAAACAACTGGTAGCACAGCTGTATACAAGATGCTGGGTATTATACCCCAAACCCTAACAAAGGGACTTTCCAAAGTTAACCCAATAAGCAAATAATATGATGATAACAATAACCATCCATTGTCTCCCTGAGCCCTAAGACAACAGGAACCTCACATTTCCACTACTAGCCTATATTTCCCCCAGTTCTGGAAGCTTAGAGTGGGCCCACTTTCCTGCATGCCTCTCCCAATCCATATCAAATAATATTGTATCCGCAGATCACAACCTAATCAATGCAACGAGTGCCACCACAACATGCTTCACTTCAGACTGTGACCAGAGACTTCAGGTGTGGAATGACAACCCTTCAGCTTCATTACTCGGGTGAGACCTTTCCTTTCATAGCATTCTCTAATTCCATTCCATGTGATTCACTCCCCAATAAAGTCCCCAAACCTAGATATAGACCAGGTCCCCTGAGATAGAGCATAGGTTCACACGTGCCCATAAACTAAGGGAAAAATATATACCTGAAAGCAAAAGTACACAAGAGCATGCAGGGAATACCCCCCAACACCTCATCTGCCCTATTCCAGTCTTTAGGTCCTTGATTGTTTAACAACTTGTTTGGCTTTGTATGTTAACTCTCTTCAGCCACCAGGTTCCAGACGCCAGCTAGGTGCTGACCAGACTTCCCTGGACAGACGACCCCATCAATGTGTACTGGAGCTCTGCTTCCCCAGAGCCCTACCCTACTAGGGAAAGAGAGAGGCAGACTGGGAGTATGGATTGACCAGTCAATGCCCTTGTTCAGCGGGGAAGCAATTACAGAAGCCAGACCTTCCACCTTCTGCAACCCATGACAATGCTGGATCCATACTCCCAGAGCAGAGAGATGGAGAATGGGAAGACTATCAGGGGAGGGAATGGGACATGGAGATCGGGTTATTGGAATTGTGTGGAAAGTACCCCTTTTATTCTATGGTTTTGTTAATGTCTCCTTTCTTAAATTAAAAAAAAAAACACTAAAAAATGGGAAAAATGAAAAACGAAAATAGTTTCACAAAAAAAAAAGATACCTGGGTACTGGGTGGTTGTGCAGTGGGTTAAGCACACATGGGGCATAGTTCAAGGACCCTTAAGAATCCCAATTTGAGCCCTAGACTCCCCACCTATAGGGGGTTGCTCCACAAGTGGTGAAACAGGTCTGTACGTGTCTATCTTTCTCTCCTGCTTTCTGTTTTCCAGTCTTCCCATCCTCTCTCGATTTCTCTCTCTCCTATCCAACAACGACAGCAATAACATGGGGAGATGAGACACCATAGCTATGTTTTTAAGAACTATAATGTATCCTATCACACGTCTCCCCACCCCATTCGCAATAAAGACATGAAAAGTAAGGATAGCAGATATCTTTTAACCTCATCAATATCCTTGGAAACTGTGACTTGAACAAAGTAGCATGACAAATCCAGATTGTACAATGGCATTGTTACAATCAATGTCCTCCATTGAACAAAACAATATCACCTGCAGAAGGTCAAGAGAACAGAGGAAAGTACTTTCTTGCGTTGTAGAAAAGGGAACCCTCTGTCAAAGCCATCTGAAAGAAACCCTTCCCAGAAAAAAAAAAAATGGATGCAAGAGACACAGATGTGGGAATTCTTTTACTTTGCTTAAGAGAATTAATATTTCCTCAGCATCTAGGGTTTAGGCACCATAATGCTCCTCTTAAAACAAACCAATTTTCTTCTATCTATACATCCCATGGTCAAATCTAATTATTGCCTGAAAAATTCATGAGACACTTGACTGGATACAAACATAGCTGAAACACTATTTATACCTCAAATTGCTTGAGTAGTACGAAGGAATCACAAGCATATGAACTTCTGTTATTCTCGTGTTCACCAATTACCTCCCCCTCCATGTCTAATTTCAGTTGAAGAGTTTCAAAAATAAGAAGAAAAATAGCAGAACAGTATGAGGAGACAGACGGTTTAGCCGATGACAAAAAACCACTTGACTTTTACTGTATTAGGAGCTGAAGAGTTTGATTAATAGTTGGTCATCCAGAGACAATAAGCAAAGAGACACTACTTGACAACATGCTTCTTAAACTAACAATCAGATGAATATAAATACCTTGTGCAATCACCATTTTGTATCAGCCACCTTCAACCTGCCAGCTTGAAACTACATAGAGCGGCAAAAAATATTTCTAGCATTAAGTCTCTTACATGAGCCAATGTAAACCCATTTTAATAACATCTATTTGTCTGGTTAAAAAAATAAAAGGAAAAAAAAATGCAGTTAAAAGTCAGTGCCTTTTCCTGGATGGCATATTAATCTATTATAATTATCAAAAAGAAAACTGACCAGAGCAATCTGCCTCTACTCACTTCTATTAGGCTTAAAGAAGTTTAGAGCTAGAAAGAGATTAACACTTCTGACCTGTACCTTATTTACCAGTGAACTTAAAGAAGCTTGGAAGAAAGAAATGCTTTGGCTGAGACCACATAGCTTTGTATATGTTTATGGAAGATTCTGAGATAGCCTGACCTTTTAATTCAACACATACTATATGTCCTCTTCCCCACAGGTGTATACTCAGTCCCTCATGAATGCTGTTAGGAGGCTTATAGCTTCTTTCACTTTTAGTGATAGAAGAGACACTAAAGATTAAATTAAAGATTGTGCTTAGGCTGGGGAGATAGCATAATGGTTATGATAGCATAATGGCTCTAAGGTCTCAGGGTTGGATCTCAAGCCCCATCACAAACTGGAGTTGAGAGTGCTCTGGTGTCTCTCCCTCTCCCTCTCCCTCTCCCTCTCCCTCTCCCTCTCCCTCTCCCTCTCCCTCTCCCTCTCCCTCTCCCTCTCCCTCTCCCTCTCCCTCTCCCTCTCCCTCTCCCTCTCCCTCCCTCTCTCTCTCTCTCTCTCTTTCTCTCTCTCTCTCTCTCTGTGTATGTATCTTTGTATCTCTCTCATTAAAGTATATAAATAAGTGAAATAATTTAAAAAAGAAAAATATTGTGTTCTTGAGGCCAGGTAGTGTCACACCCAGTAGAGCTTGTATGTTACATATTACAATACACAAGGACCAAGGTTCAAGCCCCCTGGCTGCCAACTGTGTCTGTGTGGGGCAATTTTAAAGTAGTAAAGGAGTTCTATCGGTGTTTCTCTCTACTTCTCTATCTCTACCTTATCTTTCAATATTTGTCTCTATCCAAAATAAACAAATAAAATATAAAAATGTACTCTTGTTGTCAATATAGAATTAGTAGTATATTCCAAAGCAAATGCTTATAAGTGGAATTATTTAAATATATTTAAAGGAACTCTTTTTAAAAGTCTGGAGATATATATATATATTGCACTACTGTTATCTTTTTTTTTCTTTTCAACAGAGCATTACTTAGCTCTGGCTATGGTGGTGCAGGGGATTGAACCTGGTACATTGGAGCCTCAGAAATGAGTTTTTATCCATAACTATTATACTATCAACAATGCTCATATGTATTGGATGTATTAATTTTAACTAGATTTATTTCTAAAGATTGGTTTAGAAAGGGAGACGATGTTGAAGCTAGTCTTTCACTTTTGATCAGTGTTCAGTTTTTAGTAACAATGTGTTTTGTGAACCTCTAAAACAAGCCATTTCTGTGTTTTATTTACTTATTTGCCTCCAGGGTTATCTCTGGGGCTCAGTGAAGGCTCTACAGATCCACTGCTCCTGGAGGCATTTTAAAATTACTTTTATTATCTTTATTTATTGGATAACAACAGCCAGAAATTGAGAGAGTAGGGGGAGATATAGGGAGAGAGACATTTGTAGCCCTGCTTCATCACTTGCAAAGCTTTCCCCCTCTAGGTGGGGACCAGGGACTCAAGCATGGGTCCTCAGCATTGTAACATGTGTGCTCAACCAGTTGTGCCACCATCTGGAATCTGACATTTTTTTCCTTTCATTTTGCTAGATAGTGTTGTATGCTTTACATTGGGTAGTTCTCCCCCACCAAGAGAATTGAATCAGTCCTGTTAATTTCGCGGGCCTGCTTGGCCCCGCCCCAAGGAACCCAGCGAGAGTTCCAAAGTTGGAGAGTTCCAGAGTTGGAGAGTGACAAAGTAAGAGAGTTTCAGGGTTCCTGAGTTCCAGAGTGAGAGAGAGTGCTTGCGCCGCAGCAAAGAGACAGCAGAGTTCTGTTTGGTGATTAGTTTGGTTTAGTTTATGAATCGTTGTTCCTGAATAAAGAAATACAGCTTCCCTGCCCAGCCGTTGTCTCCGCGCCTCTGTTACCCGCCCGTGAAGCTAGCCCGCCCAGCTGGAGTCTCCGGAATTTTAATAAGATAGCACAGAGAGAAATTGAGAGGGGGAGGGGGAGGTATAAAGGGAGAGAGACAGACAGACACTTGCAGCTCTGCTTCACTGCTTGTGAAGTGATTCCCCTGCTGATGGGGAGCCAGGGACTGTAACTGGGATTCTTGTACAGGTCCTTGAAATTTCTGCTATGTAAGCTGAACCTGGTGCACCACTATCTGAAACCATTTCTGTATTTTGCTTTGTTTTTCTGGACTATTCTGTGACATTAAATCTCCAGTTCCTATTGATACTTGCATATATTTCCATAACTCTCCTTCCCTTCCTTACTTCCTTCCTTTTTCTTTCTTTATTTTTTAATTTTAATATTACTTTATTGAAGCTATTCTGATTCATATGTGTTTGTTTGTTTTGGTCACAAAGGTACATTTTCACATTTCCCTGATATCAGCCAATTCACCCTCAACCAAATAATCTTATTCCACTCCCTATATGTTTCCAGCTTCCCTTTAGCAGTTTTCCCTTTCCCCTTGTGGGTACCAAAGTCTGTTGTGATAGGCTACCGAACTTTGCTTATAGTAAATTACAGCTCTTCTTTTAAAACAATACTATTGTGAGTTCATGTTTTGACACTTTAAAATTTCATGTGGTTTAATTTTTTTTCTTTTTCTTTTTTCTTTCTCTTTGACTGGTCAAGTTCCAAAACAAAAGTCTAGCTCACATGTTCAGAGAATGTTGAGGATACCTAAGAAGTTGCTCCAGTGAAAATTCACACTTAATAACTGAAGTTTTATTTGTGTGAGTTAGTATAAGTATGATGAAGATGGGAGGTCAGTGTTAATGAGGTATTGAAACTCAATACCTCTTCTTTGGGGTTTGCTTTGAAACTTAGATTATGTTAAATCATTGTGTATCTTCATTGGTGGGCTATTTTGAAGTAGATTTCTCTTAACAACTGAAGAGACCATGAAACAATTATTAACTACATCTCGCTAGCCAGTAAAGAAATGTCACATGAGTATTTTTATGTGAAGATGACTATTACTAAAATAGAAGTGACTCATATGTTATGTGCACTATAATATATCACTGTGGAGTTTATAAATAACATACAAGTGCTTTTTTCAGTCAGTTCAATAATTAGTTGAGCACTATTATAAGTCAAGCTTATTAATCTTAAAATAATAAATTCAACATCAGAGAGATTCAAATATCTTGTCCAGGACTCATGAGGATAATTCACTGAGAAGAGTCAGGTGGTGGCTCATATAGTTAAGCTTTCACATTACATTGTGCAAGGACCCAAGCTCAAGCCCCTGCAGGAAGAAATCTTCGTAAGTGGTGAAGATGGTTGCAGGTGTCACTCTCTTTCTCACTCTCTCTCTGCCTCCTCCTCCTCTCTCAATTTCTCTCTGTCTCTATCTTATAATAAATAAATGAATAAATAAAATAAATATTAAAAAAGAATAATTGATTGAAGGGTGGTAAGCTATAAAGCAGGAACATTTGTTTAATATACAGGAACCCAAAACATTGATGGTCAGATGCTGAATTAGAAAAATATAAAGAGAAAAGAAGAAATATGTAAAATTTAGAAAAGTAATACCCAAATGTCTGCCTACATAATTGCCTTGATTAGCATGTCCTATAAATGATAATTAGAGTCCATGCTCATTTAGAAAATACAGCTTAGGGGTCAGGTGGTAGCATAGTGGGTTAAGTGCACATGGCGTCAAGCACAAGAAGGGGTAAGGTTTAAGTCCCCGGCTCCCTGCCTGCAGGAGATCACTTCACAGGAGGTGAAGCAGGTCTTCAAGTATCAAAAAAAGGAATAATAATTAAAGAATTACAGTTTATGCATACTCCCAGCGGAAAAGAAGTGATAGAATGAAGATAAGAGGACTCTGTACTCCAGCACCATCAACACCTAGAGAGAGAGAAGGAAAAGGAGAGGGACATATGGAGGTAGCTATGATGCCATGAATGGTTTAGAGAAGAAGAGACGATTGAATCAGGAAAAAAAAGGGGCAACTATGTATAAATGTGGACAGATAGCTGTAGAAAAGATGGTTAGCCCACTTCTACAACTTTAGGGTAACTGTGGTGGATTGCAGTGGGGAGAGTGAAGATTCAGAACTCTGGTGGTGGGAATGGTGTGTATTCAAACCCTTGTGGACATATAATTCTGTAATATAAAAATAAAAATAAAATAAAATAAAATAAAATAAAAAAGGAGTCGGGTGGTAGCACAACGGCAATAACAACAACAATAAACAACAAGGGCAACAAAAGTTAATAAATAAATATTTTAAAAAATAAATACAGCTTGTCAGATATATTGTCAAATGGGGTTGGGATCAATCTTCAAACACTTTGAAGGGAGTAAAAGTATTTATGCATATATGCAGTGAACTTAAAATGAGTAAAATGAAAGATACAGGCAATCTCATCACTATCTCAGCTTTAACTGACATTTTGGAATGTTTACACCCTGACTGAGGAGAGAAGAATATAGGCAATTAACATTTACTATGATATAACATTTATATTTCATTAGAATGTTTTGGAAAACGTTCTCAATTTCATTTGAATTAAAAGATAGTATATATCCTATACTCCCACAAGGAAGCAGTGGCAACATCAAAAAAAAAAAATGGAATTCAACTCCAAACGTTTTCACATCATGTCATTTATTTCCAATCTCATCACAACTCATAGATAACAAAGTAAATCTGCCTTATCCCACAGTGCAAATGGTACCGTAAGAGTAAATAATAATATCTATGTTTTATTTTCACAAAAGTCGTTTTCTTTTATAGGTACTTATTTAAATCGAAATAGTTAAATAATATTGACCTCACACTCATGACTTATAGGTTTAAAATTCATGTTTAGGGGTCAGGGGGTATTAGAACATTAGTATAGGTTCATTGGATGAAAAAACAAACAAACATGGAGGTAGGAAAATATCTCATTTTCTATAGTGTTGCCACTCTTATCTGTATATGAAAAAGAAATATCACAAAGTTTTAACCTACATTTGAATTAGAAAAGATAACCTAATTTAAGAAATTACTGAATGATAGACCCACAATATAAGGATAAAAGAACCAAGAAGAAAGATGACTTGCTTGACTTAAATCTTAGAAGATAATGGAATAAGCCAGTCTTGTTAGTTTATATTTGCATTATATGAAATATGTACACATGTATTTTAAATATTTGTAGCAAAACTAAAATTTTCTTATGTTGTCATTTTGACTTCAGAAATAAAATGTAGGGTAAGCAATTTTTTATGAATTTATCATTTATTAAAATACATACTGTGTGATAGTAGTTCCATAGTACATCATTTGGCTTTGTATTTAAAAATGCAACCTTTTGAAACAATTACCTATATATTCTACTTTATGGACTAAGTTCTGTGAAAAAAAATGCTCTTATGAGAAAGGAAGCATTCCAGAATAAATTTAAAAGTATCACTCTGGTTCTTTTCAAGAACTTCTGAGGGTAATAGGAAGAACCCCATATGAACCATTATGGCAGCAAATCTCCAGATATTACCTTCTTCTGCCATTATCACTACTACCTAAACTAAAAAGTGTATGGAAAAGCCAGCACAGAAACAAATTTAAATATCACATAATCTCACAACATATAGATAAAAATTTCAGAATCAAGGTGCAAGGATCCCGGTTCAAGGCCCCCAGCTCCCCACCTGCAGGGGAGTCACTTCACAAGCAGTGAAGCAGGTCTGCAGGTGTCTTATCTTTCTCTCCTCCTCTCTGTCTTCCCCTACTCACTCCATTTTTTCTCTGTCCAATCCAGCAACAATGGCATCAACAACGACAATAAAACAACAAGGGCAACAAGAGGGAATAAATAGATAAATATTTTTTAAAAAAGAAAGAAAGAAAACTATTAACTTGGACTGTAAAATTCAGGTTACCAAGGGCAATAATGTGAAGTAGATCTAGTGGGTTTTGGTAGAGAAATATCGGTGATTTGATGGGTGTAGTGCTGGGGTAACACATTCTGAAGATGTGCGAAATTATGCATCTTAAATAACTGTAGGCTTGTAAAATTTTCTCCTGAAAAAATCTGAGGACAAAAAGTCCATAGTAGTTAAACTATTTATAGAAGGTAACTATGTGAAGTGAAAACTCTATTGCACACAGATCTCATCAGAAGAAAAATTTGTGAAAAGAAATATACTGGTTATGAGAAGCCTGACAAAATAAACAAAAATGTTATGTGAGGAGAAAGCTATGACAAAAAATTAAGTTTACTGAGTGCAAAGTAATCAAGGAGAAAAATATGAGAAAAAAAAAGTATCTGGGGAGAAAGCCTATTTGACATAAAATTTAAAAGAAGTACATTTCAAATAAAAAATGTGGTGTTCTGGGAGGTGGTGCCATGGCTAAAGCATTGGATTCTCAAGCAGGAGGTCCTGAATTCAGTCCTCAGCAGCATATGTACCAGAATGTTATCTGGTTCTTTCTCCTTCTATCTTTCTCATTAATAAATAAAAAATAAAACTTTAAAAAGTATGAGAAGTAGCTGGGTGGTAGCACAGTGGGATAAATGCACATGGCATGGAGCTAAGGACCTACATAAGGATCCTGGTTTGAGCCCCCAGCTCCCTATCTGCAGGGGAGGTCACTTCACAAGTGGTGAAGCAGGTCTGCAGCAAGTCTATCTTTCTTCCCTCTCCCCCCATGTCCTCTCCTCCTCTCTCAATTTCTCTCTGTCCTATCCAACAACAATGACAGGAATACAATAAGGGCAACAAAAGGGAAATAATAGCTTCCAGGAGCAGTGGATTAGTAATGCAGGCACCGAGTCCCAGTGAAAACTGTGGAGGCAAAATAAATAAATAAATAAATAAATAAATAAATAAATAAATAAATAAATAATAAAAATAAATATGAGAAGAATTAATTGGTATTGAGGTTTGAGGGAAGAAAAAAATCTGAGGAAATTCTTTTGTGACTAAAGTCCTGAGAAAAGCCTATTTGATATGAAATTAATGAGGATAAGAGACTGTAAAGAGAAAATGTATCGGGGAGATAGTAAGATTATTTACTTGGATAGTGCACTCTTTTGCTTTGTGCTCGACCAAGGTTCGAGCCTGGTCCCTATGGTATTGAAGAAAGACTTGGTACCAGTGTAGTCTATCTGTCTCTCTGTGTGTGTGTGTGTGTGTGTGTGTGTGTGTGTGTGTGTCTCTCTCTCCCTCCCTCCCTCCCTCCTCCCTCCCCCCTCTGTCTTTTAAGTATTTGAGAAGAGAGGGGGGGATAGAGTGGGAGAGAGACAGAGAGAAACCTGCAGCCCTATTACACCACTCATGAAGCTTTCCCCCTGCAAGTGGGACCAGGGGCTTGAACCTAGGTTCTTGCACACTATAATGTGAACATTTATCCAGGCACTCCACTGTCTGGCCCATTCTCTCTCTCTCTCCATCTCTATTTCAAAAAAAAAAAAAACTATTTGGTTATGGGTATATGAAGCAAAGTTCTATACTTATGAAATTGTTAAGGGGAAGAGAGCAAGCAGCTAACGGGAGCCATTCCCCAGTTCCCTCCCATGGGGTTCTAGACTGACTTCTATAAGGAAGAATTACAAAGAACAAGTCATGTTTCATAAAAAATGGGCATATATTAGGAGAAAGTAAGAACAGAAAAAAATGTGCATGCCATGTAAGCATGTAGACTTGAGACAGAGAGAGAGAGAGAGAGAGAGAGAGAGAGAGAGAGGATAGACCCTGGCTTCCTGATCTTTGGAGTTTTATAGTCCCTTCAGAAGAAAGGTGTTCTTCAGGTGTTCACCTTCATCTCCATTGTAGAGCTTTTTGTAGTCAAGGTAGGGCAGAAGTGCTGGGACAGGCTATGCAAGACACACTGGTGACCTCTTCTTCTTTGAAATTTTTTTGGATTATCTTTATTTATTGGATAGAGACAGCCAGAAATCAAGAGGGAAGAGGGAGGTAGAGATAGAGATAGAGATAGAGATAGATAGAGATAGAGATAGAGATAGAGATAGAGATAGAGATAGAGATGAGAGAGAGAGAGAGAGAAGGAGAGAGACCTGCAGCTCGGCTTCACCACAAAGCTTCCCCCCCCCCCAGGTGAGGACCAACTAGGGATTCAACTCAGTTCCTTGTGCATTTGCAACATGTGCACAGAACCAGGTGTGCCACCATCTGACCCCCACGCTAGTGCTTCTGACCCTGCCTCTGGTCTCTTTTCCTGACTTCCTGCAAGGTGCAGGGAAAGGGGTGCTGCTTTTCCTCAGCTGCCCTCCAACAGAATATCTTCTGACTCGTTTACTTATTAAGTTCAATGTACATTTGCATGCTGCAAACTAAAACATAATATTTTGCCTTCAAAAGCACTTAAAATAGCATTTTTGTTTTAACAGTCACATTTCACAAATCATTATTTTCCCCTCACTTTTGATAAGCTGAAACAAAGAAATATTTAGTGTTGGCCAGTTTTCACATACTTTGAATTTTGATCCAAGATTAGTTCTCAAATTAAGAACCAGACTCCACCTCCACAAAGATATCCTACCTATCAAATCAAACAATTCTTACTACTTTAAGAATGACAAGTGTATATATATATATATATATATATATATATATATATATATATATATACATACATATATATATACAATTCTTATTTAACTTTTTAAATATTTATTAAATGAAAACAACCAAAAATCGAGAGGGTAGAGGGAGATAGAGAAGAAGAGAGAAAGAGGGACACTTGTAGCAATGCTTTACTACTTGCTAAGCTTTCCCTCTGCAGGTGGGGCTGGAGACTTGAACTCTGGTCCCTGTGAATTGTAACATGTGTTCTCAACCAGGTGTGCCACCACCTGGGTGAAATAATTCTACTTTTAAAACCAGAAACCTTCATTAACTACAGATACAATTTTCTTTTTTACTTTGAGTGACTATTTTACATGATGACTAAAGTAACTTAGTACTCTGAAAGTTATTCTAGAAAATATGCCAGTGTGCACACATCACACTGTGATTAGAAATATGAACTTGTGGGGGGCGGGTGGTAGCACAACGGATTAGGCGCACATAGTGCAAAGCACAAGGACCACCATAAGGATCCCTGTTGGAGCCCCTGGCTCCCCACCTGCAGGGGAATTCTCTTCATAGGCAGTGAAGCACATCTGCGGGTGTCTATCTTTCTTTCCCACCCTTTGTCTTCCCCTCCTCTCTCCATTTCTCTCTGTCCTGTCCAACAACAACAACAGCAATAACAACAGCAATAACCATAATAATGATAAAACAACTAGGGCAAGGAAAGGGAAAAAAAATAGCCTCCAGGATCAGTGGATTCATGATGTAGGCACTGAGCCCCAGCAATAACCCTTGAGACAAAAAAAAAGAAAGAAAGAAAGAAAGAAAGAAAGAAAGAAAGAAAGAAAGAAAGAAAAAAAAGAAATATAAACTGGTGATTACCTTTCTGGTATCCTGTATCAAGTCTACTGTGATTATGTTTTCTTATTTTTTTTTTTTTACCTTATGAGAGTTAACATCATAATCAGTGAACTTTTTAATTTACTTGTTTGTTTCTCTGTTGCAATCAACTTGGAAATGAAGTCTCAAAACAGTATGTTTCCAACTGCACATTTCTTAAGTTTGGGCTATTTTAAAATTTTTATTAGTGATCTATTATTGATTTGTAAAATTGTGAGACAACATGGGTATAATTTCTCACCATTCCCACCACCAAAATTTTGTGTCACCATTCCCTCCATTGCAAACTATAGCAGTTCTCCCAAGGTTATAGATAGAGGTTAACTATTATTTCTATAGCTATCTAATTATATATATTTGGAACATTTTTCCTATGGTCCTGCCTCTATTCCTTTCTTTTCATTTTTTAAATTTAATTTATTTATAAAATAAAAAATAGAAAATATAGAGAGTTGGACAGTAGCACAGCAGGTTAAGTGCATGTGGCACGAAGCACAAGGACCGACATAAGGGTCCCGGTTCTAGCCCCCGGCTCCCCTCCTGCAGGGGAATCGCTTCACAGGCAGTGAAGCAGGTCTGCAGGTGTCTGTCTTTCTCTCCTCCTCTCTGTCTCCCCCCCCCATTTCTCTCTGTCCTATCCAACAGCGACGACATCAATAACAAGAATAATAACTACAGCAATAAAAAAAATAACAAGGGCAACATAAGGGAAAATAAATAAATAAATAAATAAAAATAGAAAATATAGACAGAACCATATAGTAAAAGGGGTGAAATTCCACACATTTCCTACCACCAGAGTTCCATATCCCATCCCCTCCATTGGAAGCTTTCCTCTTCTTTATCCTTCTGGGAGTATGGACCCAGGGTCATTATGGGGTGCAGAAGGTGGGAGGTCTGGTTTTCTGTAATTGCTTCTCTGATGGACATGGGTATTGAAAGGTTGATCAATACTTCCATACTGTCTGTATCTTTCCCTACTGGGGAAGAGATCTGTAGATGTGGAATTCTAGGTACATTGGTGAGGTCCTCTGTCCGGGGGAGTCAGGTTGGTATCATTAAAGCATCTACATCTTGGTGTTTGAAATGTATATTCCTTTCCTTCCTCCGTTGTTGTGGGACTTGGTTCAGTAGTTCTTGTAAGGTGGGGTTGACTGGAAAATTCCTTTAGCTCTTGAATATTTGAAAAAACCTTTATTTCTCCCTCATATTTGAAGGATAATTTTGCAGGATACAATATTCATAGCTGGAATTCCCTTTCCTTTAGAAATTTGAATATGCCATTCCACTGTCTTCTCCTTGCCTGTAGAGTTTTTGAAGAGAAATCTGACAAAAGTCTTATATTTCTGCCTTTGTATATAACTTCTTTCCTTCCCCTAGCAGGGGATAGTTTTACAATAATGTGCCTGGCGTTGGTCTTTTTGTATTTATAAATCTAGTTCATCATCCTGCCTTTTGAATGAGAATGTTCTGAGGGTTTCTTAAGTGAGGAAAGTTCTCAGCTAAAATTGTTCTGAAAAAGAACTCTAGTCCTTTGGCCTTGTCCTCCTCCTCCTCAGATATACTTGTCACTTTTATGTTTGATCTATTGATGGACTCTGCAATTTCACAAGAGTTACTTCAGTCTTTCTAAACCATTCCTATCTCTTATCTTTGAATTGAAAGAGTGGGCTAGCCTATCTTCTAGATTGGATATTATTTCTTCTGAATGTGTGGATATACTTCCTAAGCCATCTACCTGAGCCTATATTGCAGATAGAGTGTTGCAGTTGGAGTTCTAATTGAAGTTCTTCTTTCAAGATTTGAAGATTCTTAGCGAACTCTGTTATAAGTTCTTCTGTTGTGTGTTGTAATTCCATAGTAAGATGCTCTTTTAATTATTGCTCAAATTCTTGAGCTTTCTGTAGTCTGTCTCTGAGAGTCTCTCTAAATCTGTAATTCCTTGATTTCCTTTGTTTCATTTCTGTCTGGCTGATATGGCATAGTTGGCTGTTCTGTTTCTCAACTTGCACATTTTTTGTGCTGATTATTTATGGCCAGCAGGTGGTGCTATTGTGATCTCTAGGTTTCTCTTGTTTGTATGATCTATGGGGGATAGGTGGGATGGGGAGGGGGTTGGTTGCTTTGAGCTGTCTTGTGGTCACAAATGCCCTGTTATATGCTGTGTCCTTTTGCCTTAAATTCAGAAGGCTAAACGCCACCCTGAGTAAAGATTGAGAAGTTTTTGACCCTGTATCTTTTCTTCTGGCACTAGGAACAATGTTACTTACTTGCTGTGCTTAAAGTGAAATCACCAAAAATGGTGCAGCACAATGAGGCCCAGAGCTCTGATTTGTCTTTGCTTTTCTTCAGCCGGTGCCTGTGCCCCTTTTCACTCCAACTGCATGAATCACTAGCCTGAGGCTGCAGAATTTTCAGCTGTAGATTCTGACTTCCGTTCTACAAATTTGCCATTCCTGGTCACCATTTTTATCCCCCCTTTTTTATTTATGATTTTTCTTAGGACAGAAAAAAATTGAGAGAGGATGGGGACATAGAGAGAGGGAGACAAAGATAGACACCTGAAGACCTGGTATACTGCCCTGCAGATGGGATGTGGGGGCTCAAACCAGTCTCCTTGTGTTTGATAATATGTGCACTTAACTAGGAGCACCACACCCAGCCTTCATGCTGGACTTTCTAAACAAAAGACAAGTCTAGAAATAACCAAACTTAATTGACTTCTGGCCATAAAGGAAAAGTAAGCAGTCAATGGAGCAGAGAAAATGGTTTCTTGTTTCGTTTTGTTTTTGTATTTTGTGATTTTTATATTACTCTCAATCATAATATAACTATTAAAACATAGATTAAAAAATGTACTTGGGCTGGTGAGATAAGATAGCTCATCTAGAATTTGAGCCCTATAATCTAAGTATCTGGTAAATCATTCTTAATTCACTAATTTAAGAGACTAATCACCAAAATATACAAAGAGCTCAGCAAAGTTAGCACCAAAAAAGCAAATGACCCCATCCATAAATGGGCAGAGGATATGAACAGAACATTCACTCCAGAGGAGATCCAAAAGACTAACAGACATATTAAAAATTGTTCCAGGTCTCTGATTGTCAGAGAAATGCAAATGAAGACAAGATTGAGATACCACCTCACCCCTGTGAGAATGGTATACATCAAAAAGGACAGCAGCAACAAATGCTGGAGAGGCTAGGGGGACAGAGGAACCCTTTTGCACTGCTGGTGGGAATGTAAATTGGTCTAGCCTCTGTGGAGAGCAGTCTGGAAAACTCTCACAAGGCTAGACATGGACCTTCCATATGATCCAGTAATTCCTCTCCTGGGGTTATACCCCAAGGACTCCATAAGACCCAACCAAAAAGAGGTGTGTACTCCTATGTTCATAGCAGCACAATTCATAATAGCTAAAACCTGGAAGCAACCCAGGTGCCCAACAACAGATGAGTGGCTGAGAAAGCTGTGGTATATATACACAATGGAATACTATGCAGCTATCAAAAACAATGAACCCACCTTCTCTGACCCATCTTGGACAGAGCTAGAAGGAATTATGTTAAGTGAACTAAGTCAGAAAGATAAAGATGAGTATGGGATGATCCCACTCATCAAGAGAAGTTGAGAAAGAAGATCAGAAAGGGAAACTAAAGGCAGGATCTGACTAAATTGAAAGTAGGGCACCAAAAGTAAAAACCCTGTGGTGAGGGGGAGGATGGACATGCAGCTTGTTGGGACACAATCTTTTGGTGATGGGAATGGTGTTTATGTACACACCTATTAAACTGTAGTAATATAAATCACTATTTAATTAATATGAGAGGGGGAAATTGATTATATGTCTAACAAAGGGACTTTTCAAAGCTAATCCAGTTACCAAATAATGTGATGATAACAGTAACTATCCATTGTCTTCCTGAACCCTAAGACAGCAGGAAACTCACATTTCCACTATAGAGCCTAAACTTCCCCCAGTCCTGGGACCCTAGGGTAGGGCCCACTTTCCCGTATGCTTCTCCCAATTCTTATTGTATCCACTGATTGCAACCTAATCAACACAACGAGTGCCACCCCAGCATACTTCACTTCAGACTGTGTCCAGAGACTTCAGGTGTGGAATGGCAACCCTTCAGCTTCATCACTTGGGTGAGACCTTTCTTTTCATAGTATTCTCTAATTCCATCCCAGGTGGTTCACTTCCTAACAAAGTCCCAAAACCTAGATATAGACCAGGTTCCAGGTAGAGATAGAGCATATGCTCACAGGTATCCATAAACTAGGGCAAATATATACCTGAAAGCAGTAGTACACTAGAGTTTGCAGTGAGTACCCCCCAACACTTCATCTCCACTATTCCAACCTTTGGGTCCATAATTCTTCAACAATTTCTTTGGCTTTGTATGTTAACTCTCTTTTCAGCCACCAGGTTCCAGATGCCATCAGGAGGCAAGCCATGCTTCCCTAGACTGAAAAACCCACCAATGCATCTTGGAGCTCCACTTCCCCAGAAACTCACCCTAGTAGGGAAAAAGAGAAGCAGACTGGGAGTATGGACTGACCAGTCAATGCCCATGTTCAGCGGGGAAGCAATTACAGAAGCCAGACCTCCCACCTTCCACAACCCATAAGGACCCTAGGTCCATGCTCCCGGAGGCATAGAGAATGGGAAAGCTATTGGGGAGGGGATGGGATATGGAGATTTGGTGGCAGGAATTGTGTGGAGTTGTACCCCCCATCCTATGATTTTGTTAATGTCTTCTTTCTCAAATAAATAAATTAAGTTTAAAAAATCAAAGTAAAATAAAAATAAAAGGTGTCACATCTAGTTTAAAGCATGTTGCAATGCTCAAGCACTTGGATTGATGCCACTGGTCCCCAACTGCAGGGAGGAAGCTTCTAGAATGACAAAGAGGTGTTGGAGACTTCTGTCCCCATTTACTTCTCCACCCCTTTCACTTCCTCTCTTAATTTTTGTCTCTAGTCAATAAATGACAAATAAGTAAACAATTAAAAAATAAAAATAATAAAGAATAAATATAACTGAGACAGGAAGACCTAGAAAGACACTAGGGTTGTTGTTTTCGACGGGTTATGTTGTTTTCGCTGGGATGGCTTCACGGGCGGGTAACAGACGACCAGGGACTCATGGTTGAGCTGTAGGCAGTATCTCTTTATTCATGCAGGATGCAGCCCAATCTAAGCCGAGCTAAGCTAAACTCAAGGTACTGTAAAACTCACAATGCTGTCTTTATATATACTTGCCAAGTAGGGTGTAAACAGGATGTGACATAGAGAGGGTGGAGAGAAAAGTGACTGGTGACAATCAGAGTGTGACAAGGAGAGGATCAGGGTGTGACAAGGAGAGGGGGTAGAGCAAAAACATATCATGAAACAGTGGGGATTGAACCAATGCCCTGGAGGGAGGGTGGTGCTTGTTAACAAAGGTTATGTAAATAGAATGAAGTGGTTATGTAAATAGAATAGTGTTAAGCAGGGGTTAAATGAAACAGAAGGGGTCTCATGCATACCAATATAGGGTCATGCAGTAGAACCCAGTACAGTGGAGCTTTGGCTTGAACCTGATTTGATTTGGTTTGATTTTTAAAAGCTCATCTCTTTTAAAATCAAAAGTTTCTACATTAAAAAAGGGGGGTAACACTTCTGTCTTAGATTGACAATGATATTCTTTTTTTTATATGTATTTATTTTCCCTTTTGTTGCCCTTGTTGTTTTCCATTGTTGTTGTAGTTATTGTTGTTGTTATCGATGTCATTATTGTTGGACTGAACAGAGAGAAATGGTGATAGGAGAGGAAGACAGAGAGGGGAAGAGAAAGACAGACACCTGCAGACCTGCTTCACCACCTGTGAAGCGACTCCCCTGCAGGATGGGAGCTGGGATCTAGAACCAGGATCCTTTCACTGGTCCTTGCACTTTGCGCCATGTGCATTTAACCCACTGCACTATCACACGACTTTTGACAATGGTATTCTTAATGAGGAAAAATAAGCTGAATCTGAGTACATTATATAAATACATATTAAATTTATTTTGCCTTCAGTCATTTCCTGGGTGGCTACCTTTAAGTAAAGAACAGAAAACCCATTAAGGTGCATTACATAATGAATTCATAGTTTGTTTTTTAATTTCTTAATATCTTTTTTATTTCTCTTTTATTCAAAACAAGCAATTTTGCATGACCCCACATGGTGACTAATGTAGGTAAATATCTTTACTATAATGTTTTCTTTATTTACTTAACCTGGGTTACATATTTGGCCAAGCAATAATTTTCCCACATGAACTACCTTACAAGGCCCCAATTTGTTTATTTATTTATTTTTACCACCAGGATTACTTTGGGGGATTGGTGCCTGCATCCGCTATTCCTGGTGACTCTTTACAGAAAGAAATTGAGAAGGTAGGGGGATATCAAGAGGGGAAAGAGAGACACCTGCAACACTATAACACTGCTTATGAATCTTTCCCCTTCAGATGGCGGCTGGAGGCGTGAACTCATGTCCCTTCCACATGGTAATGTATATATGTGCTCTATCAAGTTCACTACCACCTAGCCCTACATATCCCCACGACTTAAAATTATATTTTGTAAACAAATTGTATCCTTTGGACTCAAAAAAATTTAAGGAAATAAGTAAAAGGCCCATCAGCAGTGGTTATCAAATAAAAACAAATTAAGTCAATAATAGCCCTATATAATAAAGTGGACTATTCATATGAATGAAAAAGTTCAATTTCACTTGCAAAAAGATACACAATTTAATTTTATATTCGTAATACAGAAACTGTCTGCATGTATGAATTTAGATGTGCATATAGAATATAATGTTCTACTTTAATATTTATGAAAAGAACACTAAAATTCACTGAGAAATCTAAGGTCAAATAAAATTTTGTTTGGTAGAAAGTCTAAGTCTTTTGAAAGGGCAATTAGTCCTATATTGATTTTGAATTTACTATTTAAAAGTAAATCTTGGTAAGATTTTTGAAATATTTGCAACAGACAGGAATATTTCTGAGTTTTTCCTTCATGAAGAGTGTTTAGAGAAAGAAAAGAAGAAAATTCCCACTGTGCTAGCCAGCTCCAAGTTTCAATATAACAGTGAGGAACTTGGTCTGTGTACTTGCTTGTGCTTATTCCAAAAATATTTTGGTTCCTACTGTTACAATGAACTTCATTCATTATGCCACAAATAGATCTTTAGAAATTATTTTTTATTTCTTTTTTATTGGATAGAGACAGAGCGAAATTGAGAGGGGAGTGGAGAGGTAGAAAGGGAGAGAGACAGAAAGCAGCAGGCAACATTGCTTCACCTCCCATGAAGTTTTCCCTATGCAGGTGAAGAGGAGGGGCTTGAACCTGGATTCTTGTGCATTATAATGTGTGTGCTTACAGGTGTGCAACCACCTGGGTCCGAAATGTGTGTGTGTGTTTGTGTGTGTGTATGTATGTATGTATTATGGCAACATAAGTATAGTTGATAAACAAGCCTCTTTGACTAAAAAACTCCGGGCTCTCCTAGAGATTGAGGCTCAGCTTTAATCTCCACCTTCCTGTTGCATGCCAGTTGAAAACCTCTGGGTAATGCACTGTACCACCTTTCCTTTTCACATGGAGATGACAGCAATTGAGAGAATACTTAAATCATGATAATTTATTATCATGAACATAGACGGAACTGCTGCAGTTTAGCTTCCATTTATCCCGCATCATTGCCCCCTCCATTTCCTCCCATGAGAGCAAATGAGACAAAATGAAATCACAGGATAAGGAAAACAAAGGCCTATTAGTTAGCTGTTATTCTCAGGGTATTTTTATTGAACTAATTTCTTATTGATATAATGATCATATTTCTTTACGGAGCAATATATTCCTTCAGGGCTAGATCTCTTTATCCCTCTATTTTCATTTCTGGGGAAGGACAGACAGGGATGGTTTAGATAGAGAGGAGCTGGGATCCTGTGGCATGATGAGGGAAGAGGACCTAGGTTAGGGGAGGGAATGTCTTGAGGACAGCAGACATAGGGAGATGAGATCTTTTACATAGATATCAGTAACTACACTGTGAACCATTACCCCACAATAAAGTGGAAAAATTATAAAAAGAAAGTATTTTTTTTTTTTTTTTTTTTTTTTTTTTTTTTTTTTTTTTTTTTTTTTTTTTTTTTTTTTTTTTTTTTTTTTTTTTTTTTTTTTTTTTTTTTTTTTTTTTTTTTTTTTTTTTTTTTTTTTTTTTTTTTTTTTTTTTTTTTTTTTTTTTTTTTTTTTTTTTTTTTTTTTTTTTTTTTTTTTTTTTTTTTTTTTGTTTTTTTTTTTTTTTTTTTTTTTTTTTTTTTTTTTTTTTTTTTTTTTTTTTTTTTTTTTTTTTTTTTTTTTTTTTTTTTTTTTTTTTTTTTTTTTTTTTTTTTTTTTTTTTTTTTTTTTTTTTTTTTTTTTTTTTTTTTTTTTTTTTTGTTTTTTTTTTTTTTTTTTTTTTTTTTTTTTTTTTTTTTTTTTTTTTTTTTTTTGTTTTTTTTTTTTTTTTTTTTTTTTTTTTTTTTTTTTTTTTTTTTTTTTTTTTTTTTTTTTTTTTTTTTTTTTTTTTTTTTTTTTTTTTTTTTTTTTTTTTTTTTTTTTTTTTTTTTTTTTTTTTTTTTTTTTTTTTTTTTTTTTTTTTTTTTTTTTTTTTTTTTTTTTTTTTTTTTTTTTTTTT